>NC_140078.1:9262940-9505440 GCF_964194135.1 Talpa europaea | reverse complement strand
AGCTCCAGCTTGGCCCAGAATGTTTGATCTCGGATCTAACCCTGGCTCTCTGTGTACCTCAGTCTCTCATCCATAATATGGGAAGGGAGCAAGGGAGGCTAGGCCCCTCCCTCCATGCATCCTAGGATTTGGGGTTCAGAAGAAGCTCACCTTGGATGTCAAGTAGAGAGAAATGAGGGTTGCTGGGAGCTTCAGGCACCAGGCGGAAATAGAAGCGGTGCCCGCCTTGGGGCTCGTCTCTGTCCACCACGCTGATGGTCTGGATGAGCTGAAGGGTGAGCAGGGAGCTGATGGTGAGGCTGACCCCCTCTGGGCCTAGGTGGAGGGTGCCCCTGGCCAGTCCTGGCTGCCACCCCAGCCCCCAGCCCCTCAGTGGTACCTGGCCTGGCTTGGCATCCTCACATACAGCTGCCTCGTAGGGGGTAGCCAGCTCCGGGGGATTGTCATTCACATCCAGGATTCGGATCCTTAGGGAGGCCCGGGAGAGCTGGGCATGATTGTCTGTAACAGGAGCACAGGAGTCGGGTGAGGGCTATCAAGGGTGAGATCTAGGATAAGATCTGCTGCCAGGATAAGATCACTCAGGGGGGTCATACTGAGAGATCTGTGGGTTCATGAAACTGATACTAAGACCAGGACAGAGGATGCCTGGCATGAGTGGGTCATCTTCACCATAACCATCCTCACCACCATTGCTATCACTACCACCATCGGATTGTCACTGTAACTGTCTCTGTTACTGTCACTATTGCCATCACCACCATTGGCACTGGTATTACACCATTGGCATCGGCATTACACCATTGGCATCACCACCAGAACCTCGACTGCCATAATCCCCAGTGCCAGTCCATTGCCATCACCAATGCCACCACCATCTCCACCATAACTGCCTTCACCGACACCATCATTACTCACACCACTTCCACCATTCAGCCATTACCACCCTTAACATCAGCGGTGTCACCATCACCAACATAACCTCCAGCGACATAACCACCTTCTCCTGGGCCAGAATTACTGCCACCTCCACCACCCTGTCCACTGGGATCACCTCCATCATCTCTACTACCATTGCCACAAACTCTAAGGCAATCACTGTTACCATCACCGATACCACTATTTCTACCACAACTACCATGACCAGCCCCACCGTTACTACCATTACCACCCCCCATAGTCACCCTTAGCCCCATCACATCCCCAACAACATTCTCATCAATATTGCATCACCACAGAGTGCAGAGATTGAGCCTGGGGCATCCACATGCATTATTTCAAGTATGCTTGCAGAAATCCTGTGGTTTGGTACAATTTATATCCCATACTGCAGCAGAGAAACTAAAACATGGAAACGTTTAAATTGGTCAGCTGGCGACTGAACGCCAAAGCCTGTGTTTTTTTGAGACCCGATGCTAGGAGGGCAGGACAATCCACCAGAGGTAGGTCAGGACCAGGGTTCTCAGCAAAACTATGAGGTCCCCACTCTCCTAATTGTGATGTTTCTGAGGTCAGGTATCTGCCTTACTTATCCCTGGGGTCCCCAGCATTGTGGGATAGGGAAGGTCCCCAGCATTGTGGGATAAGGCAAAGTAGGTTCCAATACATTTGTTGACTGAAGGAATGGAGCCTGGAAAGATTCAGATGGACAGAAGCTTGAATTCCAGGCTTGGCTCTGTCCTTGACTTGTGTTTGACCTTGGGTAAGACTTTTCTCACTCTGATACCAGTTTCCATATCTGAAAAATGAACAGAGCATAGTGATGAAGAGCAAGGCCTCCAGAACCAAGTGGTTCTGGCCTCAACTCTGCTACTCAGTAGCTGTGTAGTCTATGCCAGATCTGTTGACCTCTCTTCAGAGGCCTCAGTTTTCTCACCTGTAACATGGGGCTACTAGTAGCAGATTGGTTAAGAGGACAGATTGGTTAATATCTATAAGGCACTTCAAACTGTGGAAAACACATAGCAAGTGCTATTAAATAAGCAGACATCTTGGGCCTCCCCTGGCACAGCAGTTGAGTGCTGGGCTGCGAAGCTGCCTGCAGCCTCTGAAGTGCTGGTTCGATCCCTGGCCGCCGGCGAGGGTCCCACATGGCGGAACAGACCTCTCCTGCCTCCCGCTGCTCCCCTCAGCAGTGTGTTTCGTCAGTCTGCCTGTTCTGCTCCCCGCTCTGGCGCTGGTGAATCCTCTCACCCTCCCGCGCTTCTGACTGTACCCAGTGCTTGTATAAATAAATAAATCTTAAGAAATAAATAAATTAACAGACATCTTGAAGGGTCCTCTCAGCAATGATGTTGTGTGACTCCGGGATGTTGGGGTACCTCTTTCTGGCCTATCCTTTCTAAGAAGCATCCCAAATGTTGGCCCATTCTAGCCCCCACCTCCTAGCATTCACTGGTGCCCCACTCTCAGCTACCTTAGCCATGACTGACCTGCCCCACTTGCAGAGCCCTCAAGGATATCCCTTGGGAGGGGAATCGCCCTCCTTCCCAGCAGAGGCTGGGTCTCCCGGGACCATGCTGGTGGGGAGCTACCTGCAGAGCATCCCAGAAGCTTCCAGGCAGCCAGGAACCCTTTGAGTTTTTCGGGGGGTAGGACTGGTCGGCTGCCTCCTCCTCTGATCTCAGGGACCCACTGAATGCTGACTGCAGCTGCTGGCGAGCAGATAAAGGAAGACATGGAGATTGGGAGGCAGGTGCGGCCACCTCCTAAGGGATCAGGGAAAGGAGGGAGAAGGTGAGTCCTTAATTAACTCCGACCCCTACCCCTCTCTGGACCGCCCCATAGCCAGGGGCACCTTATCATCTCAGCTCACCCAGATCTGCCGCTTCAGCGATTACAGGGGGCTTTTCCGGGGGCGAGCGATGGGAGTCGTGACTGGGAATGCCGGGTGAGCCGTTATTTTTAAGAGCATGTTGCCTGAGAACTTAAACAGACAGATGGTGGGTGCTTTCGGGGGGAGGAGAGAGGGAGGCCTGCCGCCAGGAGCAGGCACCTCTCTTCCCGCTGAAGCAGAGGGAGGGGGGTGGGCAGGCAGGGTCTGGGTGCCCTTCCTGAGCACCCTCCCCTGCAGGGGCGCGTGCAGGGGCTGGAGGGAAGGCCAGGGCGCTGTGGGCTGGACTGTGGGCTGGGTGTTTCCCACCCGGCAGGACAGCTCCTGCTGAGCACTGGGTGCACGGATCTGAGACCCCCACTATTGCCCCATTCCTTTGCATTTTGCCGGCCCACCGCAACTTCCCTCCCTCCCTCCCAAACCCCACCTGGAGCTTTAGTGAAATATGATGGACACAGAACGTTGTGTGAGTTTAGCGGCTTACACAGAGATATTTCGAAATGTTTATCCCAATCTGGGAGTCGACATACCCCCATCTCACATCATTCCAATTTCGTTGCTGCCCTACCTTGTCTGCTAAACGTCATGGGCCTGGGAAGTGCTTTGGCAGGAGTAGGCCATCTCAGGTGGGGGCGGGGTGGGGGGTGAGGGCGGGGACTGGGGGCAGCAGCGTCAGCACTAGAGAGGTGTGTCTGCGCATCACCAAAGTTACCGCCAGCAGATCTGATCCCAGGGGCCCCTGAGTTGGGGGCTGTCTTGAAACCCCCAGGGAGTGGGCCAGCCCTAAGTCAGCATCCAGTGCCCTGGGCACAGGCCAGTGGGTCTTGGGCGGGCTGCACCTTAGGGGCACCAAAGGAATCTAAGGTGTAGCCACAGGCCTGGATGACTGGCAGGCGGAGGGGCGCATCCAACCTGAGGTCTCACATCTGATTGGCTTCCTCCAAAGCCCTCCTGGTCACAGTTAGCATCATTTATAACACTTGATCATAATAATTCCTAATTTTACCACCTTAAATGTTTCTGGTATTAAACAAGAAATCGATCAATTAATTAATTGGCACCTCTGTGCAGGCCTTTCCATTTTATAGCAAACTTTCTTATCTATGACCTCAGTTGATGCTCAAAACAACCCATAAAGGAGATAAGATTAAACCCATTTTGTAGATGAGGAAACTGAGGCTAACTGAGGGGCAGGACTTGCTCAAAGTCACAGGCAAGTCACCAGCAGAACTGGGGTTGGGTCATAGGCCCCCTCATTCTAAGACTTATCTTGGTCTACACACAAAGCTTCGGCCCTCCTCCTGCTGCTCCGACCCAGGCCCGAGCTGACCTCCCTGATGCCCAGCGACAGGTGCCCTCTCCAGGGGCCGTGTCCCCCATGGGTCCCTCCCCCCCTTGGCTTCTCAGTTCAGCTGACTGACATGCAAATTAGTTTAATTATTTCTTCTTCTAAAATAAATTATATTTTGCAGTAGCTGCAATATGTTGTGTCAGGCAAAATTACATTCAATATTTTTAAACTAATTGATGCAGCCTTGAGGAAGGCTGATTGACAGCCCGGAGCTGAGCCGGCCTACAGCCTTAACCGATTCCTAAATTAAAATTAAAAGTGCTTCGGCCGGGTGCTTCCTCCCTGAGCTGGCTCACCGTCCATGGGGGGGGGGGTAGCAGGTGGAGCCCTGGGGACTCAAGGACCGAGGAGGCCGGGCAGCTCAGTGGGTGCCCTGGGAGGAGACAGATTTGGGGCAAGAGAATGGCTGTGCAGGTGGGCAGGCCTCTGGCTTCCCTGGGGCCGCAGAGTCTCTTTTGTGTAACAGACGGGGTTGGACTGAGCAGTTTTGAACTGAGATTTCTGGGTTTTGCTGACAATTACGGATTGAGCATTTCCTTTATATCAAGGGCACAACAATGAACAAGATCAGCATGGTTTCTTGATCTAAGAAGGGATAGATGTTACTCCAGACTGTGAAAATATTTGAGGAAAAAAGGCTCAGGAGCTATGAGAGCAAGGCTCAGGGGGGTCCCACCATGGTGGGGTGCAGGGATGTTTTCCCTGGAGTAAGAGGCCTTTAGGCTGAGATTCAACTAGGAAGCAATCAGGTAGAGGGAAAGGGTGGGCAGGAGTGCTCCAGGGAGTGAGTATAGCATGTGCAAAGGCCCTGGGGTGGTAGGAGAGACTGCAGATGAGACTTGGATCCCTTCTAAGGAAGACCCAGCCCCTGGCAGTTACTCACTTGGTATCTGGTCCAAACTGGGTCTTGAGGTTTGGACTGGGTCTTGACCCCCCCAAACTGGGGGTCAGTGCAAAGGGAAGAGGAGGTGGGGACTGGCCTGGTGACCCTGATAGGACACTCCTAGGAAATTGCTCCTTTCCAGAAGGGCACTTGTTGAGCACCTGCCATGGGCCAGGTCTGCTGCCTCATCCTGTCCACCATTGTGGGAGGTAGTAAGTAGCAGTATTGCTCATTTGCTGATGAGGAAACCAGCTCAGAGAGGTAAAAACCTGCCCAAGGCCTTATCAGGAATAATCATTGAGGCTAAGATTCAGATCTGGGTCTGGTTCCAAACAGAATTTCTAACCAACAGAAGGTACGCCTTTCTTGCTGTCTTTAGCTACCAGAATCCTACAAATGTTCCTTCCTCCTCCAGGAAGCTTTCCTTAATTACCCTCTGTGCTGGGTAATCAAAGGATAAGCCTAAGTTGTAGCTGCCCACAAGGCACCCCCTCCCCGCATTCTCCTCCATGAGATCATCCCTCACCCTCTCCCTTTGGCTGTGTTCCAGGTTTGCTCCTTTCCTTCCTTCAGGTCTCTGCCCAGACGTCTTCTCAGAGAGACCTCCCTGGTACCTTTATTTAAATTTGCCCCTTGCCACCCCACCAGGCACTCCCTTCCTGCTTTATTTCTCCCCACCCCCTGTGTCTGCCACCTGAGCCTGCTCCTCCCCTGCCTACTCCCCAGAAGCAAAGAGCACCCCCCTTTTTTTGGTTTACTGCCGCAGCCCAGCCTCGTGTGTGAGGCACATAGTAGGTACTTAAACATGCTAGTCAGAGGAGTGGGTTTCATGGCCTCCAGCATCCCTGACTGTGGGGGAGCCCACAGCCTCGTGGGGTTTGCACCCCCTCCAGCACCTCTTCATCTAGGAGCAGTCTAGCTGTGGGCCCCTGCTCCTGCCTCCCTCTCTGGACCAAGGTTTTCTCATCAGTAAAAAAGGAGTTGGACTCCCAAGTTCTCCTTGACTGCCACTGAGAAAGGAGCCCAGAAGAGAGGGGGTGCAAGAGCGGGAGGGGGAGGAGTGGGGGGGCTGGGCACCAGGAGAGGGAGGCAGCTCAAAGGTCCTCCTTCCTGCTCACAGTGGTGGGGGCAGCGGAGCCGTACCCTCTTCCCTGCTGTCCCCCAGCCCCGCCCCCCTCCCAAGGGAATTAAATTGCATCCAAACACCAGGCTCTGATTAGAGCTGGCCAGCTGGGCAGGAAGATTTATCATCCCAATTACTAGCGGGCCGAGACAAGCAGGCAGGACAGCGAGGGGGCTGGGGGGTGTGCAGGGCTGTCAGGAGTAGACAACCCACACTCCCTGCCCTGTCCCCACTCACTTCCAGTGGGAATGGGGTTTTGGCGCTACCCCCTTCTCTCTCTCAGGGACTTGGATGGTCTGTTCGACTTCCACTGGAGACTGGAGGTTGTGACCTTGTAGGGGGGCATTCGGTTCTCCAAGAGGTGGGGGCGGACTTCTCACTGAAGTAGGGATCTGGGAGTCAGGGGTGTGGGAGAAAGTTTTCTTTCCTAGGGCTGAGCTGGTTCTGATGTTCCAGGCTGTTCTAGAGAAGTCTCCAGGGCACCACAGAATCTCTGTGATGTTAAGTACTTAGGTGGCACAGGGTCTCCGGAGTTACCCAGTCCTAGTGGAGTCCAGGTCTGATTTGCACACCATCTGAGTGATGAGGCACTCACTGCCCCCCCAAGCACCCCTTCCATGCAGGCTGTGCTGAGCCTCTTCCCCAGCCCCCTGTCGCTTGCTGGGGGCCGTCATCGTCCTGCCCTGGCAGCACCCCCAGCACAGCTGAGTCTGAGCCTCTCTCCATTCTCCAGCTCTAGGCTGGACCACCTCCCACAAGGACCTGACTGAATGTTGGGGTCTGCATGTCTGACCATGTAAGGAGGCTGCGTTGGCTTCCTGTGGCCTCCAGGAGAAGGCTGGCTCCTCACTGGACATCTGGACATCCGAGGCCCCACTGCCAGCTCACTTCACCTCCAGTGCTTCTGCCACCCCCATCTCGGCCACACCCACTCTCTCTGTTCTCAGGATGGGCAGGAGACTTCCAGGGCTCAGGTCTATGCGTGCATCTGCCAGGGGCACGCAAAACCCCTTCCCTCAGCCTTTGAGACCCAGCTCAGATGTCCCCTTCTCTGGGAGAGATTTCCTGCTCCTCCCCCTGGGCAGACAAGTCCTGCCCTGACCCTCCCAAGTGTCTCTGGCCCCTTTGCTTCCTCTCCATGCTGTCACTGACTATTGACAAGCCTCTTCCCTGCCCACCCGTGTGCTCCCAAGATCATCAGCCAAGCCTCGACTACCATTGGGTCCCAGTGCCCAGCAACCAGTTTACCACCAGATCCCAGCCTCCATCAGGTAAGTGGGTGACAAGAGGCCCCCAGAACCACTGGCTGAGTGGGGGTGTCCTTCTGAGCACTCTGCAGCTCCCACCCCACGGCAGCCCCTCACTCCCATCCCTGCTCCTTCCTCCAGCCTCCTCAGTCCCCCTTTGGTGTCCTCCTAAGGAGCTCTGGGCTGGGAGTCACCTGTAGACTTGGGCAGCTTGCTTCCCTTCCTTGGGCTCAGTCTCCCCAGGCAGGGAATGGGCTGGGGGCTCGAGTCCATCACCTCCAACATCCTGTCCCCTCAGAGTCTCTCCCCAGCTGTGTGCAGCGTGCACTGCGCCTCCCCACCACGACGATGCCTGATAGGGGATGGTGTGTATACAGCAGTCGCATGATATAAAGCATTCGGCATGATGCTGGCAGAGTGTAAGCTTCAAATAAATGGAAGCGGCCATTATTAATCGTTATTACCTCACAGAGATCCAGTATGTGCCATTTTATAGATGAGAAAACTAAGACAATCAGAGGAGGCGCGACCCGTCCCAACTCCCCCGGCGGGAAGCATGTGGCTTGATCCGGTTCTTCTCTACCATGCCAGCCCGCCAAGCCCAGTTATCCAGCCCTTATGCACATATTTACACACGCCTGCTGTGCACTAGATATGGGGTGAGGGCTGCACATACAGAGGAACCCCTGCCTTCATGGCAGCTACAGTTTCCTGGGAAAGACAGCCGTGAACTAAACACGCAAATGCATGCAAACACACAGCGTGCTCAGTGATATCAAGGAAAAATCAGGGTTCCCTGAGACAACTTGGCCTGGGGTGACCCAGATGCAAAGCTTCCAGCTAATGTGGTTAACTCTTTGCTGGCTGGGCAGCTCGCTAGCACCCCTCCAGACCCGCTTAGGGGTGACAGCCCTGGAAGAGGATACTGACACAGCCTGCTGGTGTCCTCACCCCGGTGTTGGCTTCCAAGTCCCCCCGTCTCTTTGAAGACTGTCCCTTTACAACTGCCCTTTCCACCGAAAGATTCAGACACAAATTGTACTTTAAATTCAATATTGGTCATTAATATTTCATGATTACAAAACGTTAAAGATAATGTCAGTGGAAGGAGCGTCTGCATGGGCAGAATGGATGACTCAGAAGTTCGGGGAGAGGGGAGCCGGCATACTAAGTGGCTCGGGAGTCTTTGAGGTAATCCAGGATGACAGGCGGCGGCGGCTCCTGGCTGAGTGCTACATTCTCCGAGGTGCTCGCAAGGCTCCGCTGCTGTGTATAAATATTTCCCCTCTGATTCTTGTCACCTCATGTTTGTTACACCCAGAGCAGGCAGGACTGCTGTGACCCCATGAGCGTCCCCTGTTTCTGGGGAAGCCAGATGGATGCGGCAGCCGGCGGGCACCCATGGGCATTGCACTTGGGGCTTCGGCTGGCCGCTGGGGTCGGGTTCTGAGCCCTGACTCTGCCTGGGCTCGCTCTGTGGGACCTTCGCTGTACCTCCCAGAGCCTGTTCCCTCATCTATAAAGTGGGGGTGCTAACTTTGCCCTTATCTCATGAAGATGTCAAGAAGCAGGAGTGGGTGGATTATTTGGGACACCCCTGGCTTCATGCCTGGTATCAAGGAAATATGACTCGAGGGACATCAGGGTAGAAGCCTGGATCTGGAGTCAGACAAGCTGGGGCTGGGGCTGTGGACAAAAGAACGTCCCTCTCCTAGTCTCAATGTCCTCGCCCACACACTGGGCCCAGTGGCGGAAGTCACCCTTCAGGTGGGAAGATTCAGTAACTTCAGCACTGTAACCTGCCTGGCACAGACAGTGCTTCAGTCAAGTGCAGTGTCAAGACCAAGAGATACCAATCATTGAGCACTTATTGAGTACTGGGCTAAGTTCTTCCCATGCATTATCCCAATTAACCCTCCCACCAGCACACTGAAGTGGAATCATTCATTTTCCCTGTGATTAATATCCAGGGGGAGGGCTGGGCAGAGTTGCGAATGGCAGCTCAGAAAAGGCAATGTGTACCCCAGCAGTCAGCCCTCCTTCAGACGCTCATCTCTTCCGCACACTCCCAGTCATTGCTGGGGATCGGCGTGTGGGGTGGGGTAAGCCTCAAAGAGCAGCGAGGGCAGAAAAGAGAGGCGAGTCACCCAGTGATGCTGTCGAGGGAACTGGGCAAGTCTTCTAACTCTGCGAGCCTTGATTTTCCTTCAGTAAAATGGGCGCTGACCGTTTCTGATCATGATTCAATAAAAGCATGTTCTAGAAAGCATCTGGCCCAGAATATGTATCAGGAAACACCATACAATGTTTGTGGGGGAGAGTCTCCCCCACATTCTTTCGCCTGTAAAGTGGCAGTGTTACAGACTTTGTATGCTGCTCTAGCGACTTTCTAGAAGGGACCCACTGGGTAGAAGCACAATGCTTAACCCAGAGAGGACCTTGCTAGCAGTGGGATGTCAGGCGGTGTGACAGGCTGGTGGGGGAGATGTATTGTGGGCAGAGGCAGAGGCATCTCTGCCCAGCAGCTAGGCCAGTCCCCTGGCTGCACAGGGAACAGGTTCAGGGGGGCAAGAAGGGGGAGCGATCTTCCCCCGAGTCCAGCCGCCACTTCCTCTCCAGCCACCTTTGTTATCTCCCTTTCATGTGGTGGAGGAGTGGATTCAAAGGCTCCTGAGCAGCAGGCACTGAGGTTTCAGCCAGCTTTGTATTTTCTTTTAAACTGAAGTTGAAAGAGACAAGGGAACTTCAGCCTAGGGACTTCCTCGGCCAGCCGGAATGGGCCGGCGGGGTCTGCAAAGTGGGAGGGCGCCAGCAGGGAGAGGCGGAAGAAGGCGGTGGGTGGGCAGGCAGGGCAGGAGGGCGGGGCGGGGTGGAGGCCCGTGTGAATGTCCACCGCTGGAGGCTCCGAGACTGAGTAGTCTTGTCCTGGTTCCTTGCTGGAGCTTTGCTGGCTCCAGAGACCCTGAGCTGGCAGGGTAGGGGCTGGGCAAGCAGGCTGGGCAGTGTCAGTGTGGCTGTGGTTACTGAGGTTCGAGATAGCCCTGGACCCGCACGCTCCCCTCTCCTGGCGCTCCATGAACCCCTGCTCCCAGCTTCTTACCTCCAAGGCCTCCTTTACCTGGACCTCATGTCTCTGGGCCCTCCTCCCCAGCTCATCCTCCTCAGCTGCACCAACACACACACACACACACACACACTCACACTCACTCTCTCTCTCTTGCTCAAGTTCTCTCTCTCTCTGTCTCTCTCTGTCTCGTGGAACGCAGGTCAAGCACTTGGAAGTTGTCCCTTTCCAACTCCCACCTGCGCATCACCCTGTCAGCTGGCCCTGTTGGCTCTGTCTACGGTCCTTCTCCCAAAACCAAGCACCTCATCGCACCTCCTCCGTTGCCAGGGCCTCTGTCATGACTTCCTGACACTACCCCATTAAGCTCCTAGCTGAGCCCTCTCTCTCTCTCAGGCCCCAAACAACATCTATTCTCAATGCATCGGCCAGAAGTATCCTCTCAGGCAGTGCCTCCTCCGCTCAATCCACCCCCCCACGCCCGCCCGCCCCGGGGCTCCCATCTCATTTGAAGTTCAAAGACCCTACAATGGCTGATCCTCTACCCTTGCCAAACACACAAGCCTCCTTGCTGTTTCTCCAACATGCCAGGCAAACTACCACCTCAGGGCCTTTGCACAGGCTGTTTCCTCTCCTTGGAACACTCATCCCTCAGAGCTCAGCATGACTCCCTCACTGAATTGAAGTCTCTCTTGAAATGTCTCCTTGGAGGTGCCTTCCCACAAGAGAACCAGCACCTGCTTGCTCCCAACCCTCGTCCCCCACCATTTCCTTCCCAGTTTTTTTCTTAAATTAGTGCTTAACATCACCCGACATACTATGTGCACCTTTCTCTACCTCTCTTGATGGTCTAGCCCTCCCCCATTAAGACAGGAGCTTGTCTGTCTTGAGGGCTGTATCTTCAATCTCTAAAAAGAAGGCCTGGTGTGTAACAAGTGCTCGATAAATACTGAGAGAAGAAAGCCAGCCCAAGACTGGCTCTGCGCTTTCTGCTCGCGATCCTTCCCGGAGCCCTGCACCTGCCCATCAGTTTTTGCAGCGGCTCACCCAACACTGTACAGTGTCTTATGTTTTGCCCCGCCCACACCATGTAGCCCCTCCCCCATGGGCTTTGTCAGAGGCCCTGCCTCCAGCTTTGCCCCTCAGGTATGTATCAGCCCCGCCCCGTCCCGGCTCACCCGCCTCCATGGCCAGCACCGTGATGTTGTGCCAACCGGCCGTCTCGCGGTCCAGCCCCTTGCCCGTCACGATGGCGCCTGTGTCTGCATCGATATCAAAGATCTGGTCCAAATCAGAGTCACGGTCGATGGCGTACCTGCGGGAGTAGGGCAGGGCTGATTGAAGGTGCCCTGGCACCAGGTGGAGACTGTGCCCTGGCCCCCTGCCCCACCCATGAAAGGCACCACCTGACAGCAAGACACAGGAGTAGACAGGGGTCCAGCTTGCCTCTTAGCCACACTGGGCCCTGCTGTGTGACATGAACCGCTCTCAGATTCTGAGCCTCAGTTTCCTCAACCAGGCAACTGGGGAGGGAGGCTGATAATTTGTACCTCAAAGTTGTAAGGGATGGAAGGAGGCAACGTGCTTGGAACAGAGTTAGCATTCTCTGGTTATCCAATTCTTATCTTTCTATAAAAGGTGGCCCCAGAATTGGGCCTGAGAAGGTGGAACAGAAGGTGTCAAGGCCGGGCAGTGAGAACCCTGTGGGTGAGAGCTATTCAGAGAATGCCAAACGGTGCAAGATGGCTGGACCTGGAAGTGGGGAGAGTTAGGCGCCAGGACTCCAAGAGCGGGGCGCAGGATTTAGGGATTTGGCGTGCACTGGGGAGCCAAGCGGAATTTTGAGCAGCAGGGAGAGGTTTGGCTTTGGAGGCTGGTGGCTGGGCAGGCCGGCCCCAGGCCCAGCTGAGCAAATGTCTTGCCGAAGAGATCTGGGGGGATGGCTGCCGGCCCCTCCTTGTCTGCGCAGCACGAGCGAGCTAATCTGCAGCTTTTCAGTTGCCTTGTGAAAAAGCCCTTTGTTCCGCCTTCTTCCCAGGCCTTTGTGCAGCGGTTTCAGGCCTGAAAGGCCTGTGTCCAACACATGTCTCGGGCGGCTGCGGCCCAGAGAGGCCAGCTCCTGCCGCCGCTTCCCCACGCTGATAATGCGGGTGGGGGCTGGGGGTGCATTGCCAGGCTGCGTGGCCACAGAGGCCTCAGAAGCCAAGCAAGGGCTCATTGTACAGCAAGACAAAGGCGCTTGGTGGAGCAGGGCTCAGTCTCAACCACTGGACCCCTCCGGGCAGGAGGAAAAGCCCTTCCCTCTCCAACCAGAGTGGGAACCGGTGGCCCAGGGAGGCAGGACACCAGAAACAGGCCCTGTTGGGGGCCCAGGATCCTGAGATGACCCTTCAGGGGGGCCTTAGTTGCGTTGTCTAACCTCTCTGGACTCAGTTTCCTGATCCGCTGAATGGGGATAATGACACGGAGGGGAATGGGAACCTGAGAGCTGCCAAAGCCGGCCTGGAATCCTGCTGCACGATCGATCCATCTACCCGACTGCCCTTGGATAAGTCACTGGATCTCCTTGGTCTTTGTTGCCTTTCTAGAAGAGATGTGGGTATGGGCTTCACACTGGTGTGGGCTAGTGGAGGTGGTGCTCAGGTCTGGGCACAGGTGACAGCCCTTCTTGACCCATTTTCTGATGTGCTGGAGGTGAAGGTGTGTGGCACACTGCCAAGGGCCATGCACAGGGATGTGGTGGGCATTTCAGCTGGTCCCACAAGTCCCCAGTTTAATGCTCCTTCTTGCCTTCAAGCTGCTAACCCCACATCCTTCTGGTCCCTGACCAGCTGGGGTCCTCGGTGAAAGATGATAATTCCTCTCCTTAGCACAGCACTTAACAGTTTGCAGAGCGATTTTCCTCCAGCCATCCATTCATTCCTATATACCTAAACACTGGGCGCCTTCTCTGTGCTGCGCCCTGGGCATAAGGAAAATGACAGGCCCCTGCCTGACATCCTGGAGACAGATGTGACCCCTGTTTTGCAGATGAAGACTCTGAAGTTCAGAGCGCCTAGGGCATAGGGCTGCCAAGTGTGGAAGTGTGGGTTATGTAAGGCACAAAATTACGAGGCTGAATGGCGGTGGAGTGGGGTGAAGTCCAGCTAGTGTTCTGTTTGCCAACGTGCATCCCAGACCAGGGAGTATCTTCTCAAAGGGAGGCCTGTTTCTTATTTACACAAAGGGCTGCACAGGGAAGGTCACAGAATTGGAATTTGTATCTAGATTTGAGACTCAATACCCACAGTTTTTCTAGCTTGTTGAATCATCCAAAGCTGCGCGGCAGGAGACCAGGCCCCCTGTCTCCAGCATGGCCCGTTGGGATCTGAAGGAGGAGTGTCGTCTCGGCTGGAAGGAGCCATGGACACCCCCTTCTGCTTTTATAGGTGGGATGACAGAGCAAAGACGCAGCCTAGGCCTCCTGACGCTGGGTCAGGGCTGGGCGTGAGGCAGCGTTTGTGGGAAGGTGCCCACCGCCTTCTTGCTTCTCCTGCCCACTCTATTCAGATCTCTCTCCTCGTTCTCCCTTCTCCTTCCAGATTGTCTCTTTTGTTCCCTCCAGGAGGCGAAGGGGCGGGCTGGCATCTAAGTGGAGGCAGCTGTTCCCAAGGCCGTGGGGTGGGGGGCTGAGGGGACCCGCCATTAGCCAGCTAAAGACTTAAGGCTGCAGGTCACTGTGGCTGGCTGATCCCAGGTGGTTTTGTTCCAGATCAGGGAGCCATCAGAGTGAGTGGGAGGGAGAGCTGGGAGGGGCAAGGAAGCTTGGCCCGGTAAACAGAGGGGGCAGGGGAGAGGCTTGTGCACCTCACGTGTAGGGGCACGAGTTGTGTGGTCTGTGTTGCGGGTGGAAAGTGTGTGGCTTGAATATGTGTGTGTGTATGTATGTGTGTGTGTGTGTGTGTCTGTGTGCGCGTGTGTGACTATGTTGTCGTTGGAAGAGCAAAGCCGTGGGTCTGGATTCAAATCCACGTTGACTACAGACAAATCACTTCTGTCTTTGAGCCTTAATTTTCAGCACAGTAGAGAAAAACAATCTACTTTGCAAGTTGTTGGGAGGATTAAATGTCTAGCTGGAGGATAAGGTGCCTAACTGAGTTCTAGGAGAATTATTCCATGAGTGAGAACTATTGTTATTCTAATTATCATTCAGAAATGTCTGGCCAGGGTGACAGAGGAGTCTCCCCAACACATGTGTGGCCTGTGTGCTGGGGATGGGACGCACCACAAATCAGGTATGGATGGCAGAGCTCTGCCTGAGAAGGACAGGAGGCAGTTGTGGGTCCAGAAGATTCTTCTCAAATCTCTCCCTGCTATTTCTCATTGGGTCAGCCAGGACCTGCAGGGCAGGAAGGGGAACCAGAGCACATGTGGGTGGAAGGGCGTAGTGAGAATATGTGGACATGTTTCCACTAATGTGTGTGTTCATGTGCTCATGTGTGTGCACATGTGGGGGGAGGTAGTGAGGGGGGTGCCGGGCTGGTGGTCAGGAGTGTGGATCTGGTGCCCATCTGCCTAGGTCCGATCTAGCTGTATGACCTTGGGCAAGTCACTGAATCTCTGTTCTTCACTGTCCTCCTCTTAAAAATAGAAATAATAATAACACTACCTACAGGATGGTTGTGAGATTAGACAGTGAGTACAGACACAACGCTTAGATCACCACGCACCTGCCATGTGATATGCAGATTAGCTCTTATTTTCATTTGCCAGGCAAGACCCTGTGCTAGGCCCTGGTAAGAGTTTTACAAGCAAGTGCTTCTCAAATCCCCCTGGGTGATGTCATCACCCCCATTTCACCAATGAGGAAACTGAGCCTTAGAGGAGCCAGGTGCCTGGCCCTGGGTCAGCAGGGTTTGGTAGAGTCAGGTCCCCAGCCCATGTCTGTCCAGAGCCCCAAGTCCAAGCACCCTCCCAAGGGCAGCCTGGTGCACCTGCTGGCTCTCCCACATGCCACCATCTACACACAAAGCTGCTGTTGTCAAGGTTAGGTGGGGAGCAGGGAGGGCACGTCTGCCTGGCTTGGGTGAGCGTGTAGTTTTCCTCCACATAATTACGTGCATAACAATGGCGGAGGGCTGCAGGCTCGCTGGTGCCTA
Source organism: Talpa europaea (assembly GCF_964194135.1). Taxonomy (NCBI): domain Eukaryota; kingdom Metazoa; phylum Chordata; class Mammalia; order Eulipotyphla; family Talpidae; genus Talpa; species Talpa europaea. Next base: position 9,489,801 of record NC_140078.1, on the reverse strand, counting down.
GGCCTCCGGAGGTGCCTGTGTGCGGCTCGTGTACATACTCTTGCAGCTGGCTGGACTGTAGCCCCCAACCAGGGTCCAAGTGGGGGCATCTGTTTAGATACAAAAGGGACTGCCCCCCACAAAGGAATTCCTCTGCTCACTCCACCCTGTCTGTAAATCTTTCTTCCTTTCAGGCACACAATTAAGCCCACACATGATACCCGGAAAATTGCATGTAGTTAGTCTTGGTTGCAGAGTGAAGGGGTGTCCAGACACAGAAAAATGATAATGTCCATTTTCTGAAGGCCTACTCTGTGCCAAGAACTTAATCCTCCCTCTAACCCTGGGAGAACTGAGAGTGGAATCTGGTACATAGTAGACATTTCATAGCTTTTTTTTTTTTTTTTTTTTTTTTAATGAACGAATGACACAGGGACTAGCACTGTGCCCATTTTGGGAAAACTGAGGCTTGGAGCCGGTATAGTGATTTTCCCACAATTCTACCACTGAGCCAGGATCCAAACGCAGGCCTTCTTTGATTCCCCAGCCCAGTGCTTTCTGCTGCAGCTCTTCATGGAGTTTTGGGAGGAAATTAAATGCCCCTCTCTGGCCCTTAAGGTTCAAAGGAGACTCATGACAGGCTGGGGTGGGGAGGACATTGGCTTAGCTGATAAACGGCCAGTCTATTTGCAAGACTGTGTAGCCCAGAGAGGCCTGTCTGAGCACTCACCTTCCTCCCTCCACAGCCTTCCAAGCCTCCCCACTGCCTCAGGAGGAAGTCTTACTCCTTCCAGCTTGTCCCCAAATGTCCCTCTAACCTGATCTCCCCTAGTCCCCGTGACGTGAGCTCATCTAGCTGATCTCCCAGTTCCTGAACTTGACCTCCAAGCTCCAGGATTCTGTCGTGTTAGATGGCCACCGTCCTGCCCTGGAGCTCCCTCTAACCATTCCAAACTCATCTTCTTTGTCTTTGCTTGGGGCACCTGGGGGAGCCTGTGCTTGCCCCACTTCCTGATACCCCTTCCCAGAGCTCCTTAGTCCTCAAGCCCCTGACTCAACCCAGGCCCACACAGACCTCGATCTCCCATCAGACTCGCTCACGAAGGACCAGCCTACTCCTTGCCCAGGTGGGACTCATCTCTGCCTCCTGGATAGGGGAGGGTGTGGCCCACATTCTAGAACAGCACAACCGCAAAGAGGGAAAGAGGAAGGGATGAAATGGGTGAGCTGGACTCCAGAAACAATCATGGGCTATATCCTATTCCTTCCCCTTTCAAGATGAGTGATGTGGAGAAAGTCACTTCTCTCTGACCTTCAGTTTCCTCATCTGTAAACCAAGTATAACATCTCGTGGAGGGGGGTGCAAGGCAACAATATGAAGCACCTTCTACTCTCCCAGTACAGGGACCATGTCTGTATTTTGCAGGTGCCTCCCATGCTAGGTGACCATCTCCTGGGTGACCTCGTCATTTCTAGAACACATCACATTTGTTCCTTCCTTTGCAGGTGCCGTGCCTACTCCCTGGAATGTTCTTTCCTACTTCTTTGCCTAGTTGGCTTTCGCTTATCATTCTGATCTCAGCTCATTTGTCAACAACTTGACCACTCAATCCACAGTAGCCCCTCAATTCTTTTCCTGTTACTCGGTTTATTTTATCGATAGCTCTTATCAGCAAGGATCTCATTTAACCATTTGTGATTGGGGTTAACAAATGTCTAACCACTTGTTGACTGTGTCCTCCCAGAAGGCAAAGTCCTGGCAGGGACCGCTCTATGACCGCTGTCCTCTTGCCTGGGGCAGTGCTGGACATGACTCAATGCACAGTTGTTGACCAAGTCTAGGACGTGATCCCTAGAACTCGGGAGGGAGCTGGGATGTAAGCTGGGCTCTGGGCAGCTCATGTGGCCAGTGAGGACCCCCCCCTTCTGTCTCCCACAGTCCCTTGCTGGCCTCCTATTTCCACGGTTGCCCCCTACAGACTGGATGCGGTCCCCAGCTCTGCCCTTGGCTGAGTCATCTCAGCGTCCCAGCCCTGGCTCAGGGCCGGGCAGGAGGAGGAGTTGGGTAAATGTTTGTGGTGCTAAATTGGACTTGTCTCAAGCGCCTCACCGCCTCCACATCAGAGGAGCCCCAGGGAAGGGGCCAGCAAAGCAAGATGAAAGAAGGTGAGAAGCAGGTTTCAAAGTTGGCCCTTTCAATGCAGATAAAAGCAGGAGGGAAGGAGCCCAAGGAGGGAAGAGGGAGAGACTGAGAGGGGGTGTGCGGGGTGATTGGAGAGGAGGGGAGCAGACAGGAGCCCTGACCTGGGAGGTAAGGACTGGGGGGCGGGGAGGGGTTACACGGGAGTGGGGGTAGAGAGCTGCCTTCCTTACCTGGGCCACAGTTTCCTGACAAACAGGGTGGTAACATACTCCGGGGAGAGGTCTAGATCTAAGGCCCAGGCTGAGGGGGATGCTGAAAGGCTGTTCCCACAGCCGGGGTGGAAGGGTGCTGGGGAGGTCAGAGGCAGTGGCTGGGTGGTTTTGGCTGGGAGAAGGGCTGAGGCCGCCCGGGCATTCCAAACTTCTAAACTGACTCTGAGCTCCTCAGCCTGCCCTTTAGGCCTGTCAGCCTTCATTTGGCTGCCTCGTGTCCCTCAGTCCACTGTCGCCTCTGCAATCTGCTCTTCTCCAAGTGTATTTGCTACTCTTCTGCCGTCACTCGTCTGCACAAGCTGTTCCTTCCTCCACCTGCAATGCTCGTCCCTTCCTATTATACCTGTCCAGACCCAGATACCCGGCTCCATTCCATTCTTGTGTCCTCTAGGAAGTCTTCAGAACCCTGAGGATACGTGCCCCCCATTTGGGACCCTATGGGCATTTAAGCAAGATGGCACCTTTGTGTCCTCACCCAGCTGCCAGGCCAGGCGCACAGGATGCACACTGTGCAACGTTGAGCGAACCATTCCCACAGGCAGGGATGAGAATGTTGCCCATCTGGAATTGCTCAGCACAGAGCTGGGCACACCTTGGCTCAGGGCCACTCAGCAACTCCATGCAGGAGTAACTTTAGGGAGGAAGCAGGGAGCCCTGCAACCTCCATCCATCCACTGAGGGCCATGCCTCCCACCCCGACCTTCTCTGGGTCAGTTTCTGCTCTGATGTGCCTTCTCGTCTCTTCTAGCTGACCTTCTGCCAGCCTGGGCCTCAGTCAAGGACTCCCCAACCTGTGCAGCCCCCAAACCCTCCCAGGGACACTGACAGTGCCGGAGCAGCCCCTCCTCTCACCTGCCTCTCCCCAGCCCCCCTCCCTCACCCTATGTCTGCTTCTCTTTCTTTCCTTCTCTGACTTTCTCTCCAAGTCTCCTCTCTCTGTTGCTACATTCTACACCGGCAGGTCTATTTAAATCACTCTCTCTTCTTGCCGCTGCCTCTCCTTGCCCTCCAATCTCTTCCCTCTCCAAAAAAAGAGATGTCTTTCTACATCTCTGCGATTCTTTCTCTGCCTCATTTCTCAGTCTTTTCTCCTAATACATGTCTTTCATTCACCACACCCTCAATGAGTGTCTGTTCAGATTTGGGGCTTATATTTTAGTGTGAGGAACAAAACGATCAGAAAACTCGGTAGCGTGCTAGATGGGGTGGGACTGATGAGGGCAAAGCAAATGGGAAAAGGATGTTGGCGGTGGGGCTGGGGGTGATATTTTGGAAAGAGTGGCCAAGGGAGGCCTCGCTGAGAAGGCGACTCCTGAGCAAAGACCTGAAGGAAGTGAGGACAAACCACCAGCATGTTAAGGGGAGAACATTCTGGGCAGAAGGATCAGCAGTTGCAAAGGCATATCGGTGGGGCTGTGAGGGCTGGTGTAGTAGAGAGAACCAGGGAAGGGAGGCAGCGGGAGGTGATTTGAGAGGTTCTGCTAGGGGCTGAGCTCATAGAAGGTGTGGGTTGCTGGGAGGGTGTTGGTTTGAGTCTGCGCCAGCTGGGCACCTCTGGGGGGGGGCTTAGAGGAGTGGGGGGTAAGCTTTAATTTACATTTGGGCAGGCTCTATCTGGCTCTTTACCAACCTCAGATTAACCAGTAGGGAGGACAGAAGTAAGGAGACAATCAAGCAGACAACTGCAATAATCCAGGCAAGAAATGGTGGTCTGGCCTGGTGGTCTGGCCCTGTGGGCGCCGGGGTGCTGAGAAGCGATCAGACTCCCAAGCTTTTAAGAGATGACAGGACCTACTGCTGATGGAGTGGAGAAAGCCAGGCGTCAAGTCTGTTCTAGCACTTTTCACCTGAGCAACAGCAAAGACAGACTTGTCCTTTTCTGTCCAGCGGAGATCCCAGGGGGGAGTGGCTTAGAGGCAAAGTTGGGGTCCCAGAGAGCAGCTGGGGCATCCTAGGCACTGGATGAACTGGCCGAGGGAACCTGGGTGGACGCCTGCGCCCTTCACCATTCTCTACCTGTCACACCTGGTTCTCCCCCCTGGGCTGCACCCACTCCCGCTTGCTCTGTCTCCTCTGCGCCCACCTCTCTCCCCTCCCCCACACCATCTGCTTCCCCTCCCCTCCCCTCCCGCCCTGCCCCTCCCCCTCTGCCCGCAGTGCTGCGGGCGCAGGCCGGCCAGGCAGGCGGGAGAGCAGGCAGCAGGCGTGGCCCCGGGCGGGGGTCTCACCGGACGGGCCGGTTGGCGGCGTCGGGGTCCCGCGCCGTCACCACGCCGACCAGGGAGCCCACCTGCGCGTCCTCCTGCACCTCCAGGAGGCCAGAGGGCGGCTGGAACTCGGGGGGCTCATCCACGTCGGTCACGGCCACGCGCACGATCGCCTGGTCGCGGAAGGTGCCCAGGTCGGCGAAGCGGGGGTCCACGAACTTGTTGAGCGCCTCCAAAACCACAGTGTGCACGGGCTGGGACTCGAAGTCCAGGCGCTGCAGGGAGGGAGCAGAGGTTGGTTAGTGGGCTGGGGTCTGCTCTGACACTGACAAATTCCAAGTCAGGGAGGTGGGCCCAGAGGGGTAGCCTGGCTCCAGGTCACACTTGGACACTGACGCACCTGGGACATAGAGACCCAGACCAGAGTCTCTGGTTACAGGTGGAGAAAGTGAGCCCTGCCCGGGAGGTCCTGGCTCGGGACTGGCTTCGGTGCTAGCTGCTACTGACCAGCCGACTTCCCACCTCCTAGGGCTGTATGTTGGCACAGCCCATCAATTTATTAATTTGCAAGGCACTTATTATATGCCAGACCTTTATATGTTAATTCATCTCATTTTACAACAGCCCTATGAGGCTTGATTATATCATTGTAGGAAACTGAGGTCTATACCTTGTCCAAGGTCACTTAGCCATTGGTCTCTAGCAGTGCCAGGACCAAAGCCAGGCAGCAGAGCTCCCAAATCCTGGCCGTTCCCCCAGGAAAGGGCGCTGGCTCTGCTGCAGACTGGCTGTGTGTCTGTGGGCAATCTGTGTCGCCTTTCTGGGCCTCAGTTGGAAGGTTAAATGAGAGATTCCCTGGTACAGAGGCGCTGGCAGCTAATGTGAGCTGCGCCTGAGAAGCCAGGCTGCCTTAGAGCTTTCCTGGGAGATCTGGCTAAACCCATGCTGAGCTTTGCTTCTCATCTGGGAGTGCTAATGGGAGGCCCTCTGATGAATGAGCTCCGTGGCTGTGTGCTGGCCTGGTCTTCTACAGTCAGTGCCTGAGAGCAAAGAGAAACAGGCAGCCCAGTCAGGTGGAGGGGCGCTAACTTCCTAGAGACCAGTCCCGGGTGTGCGGTTCCTCCCTCCGCCACCCCACCTGCTCCAGCAGCAGTACTGGCCACCTCCTTCCTCTGTCCTGTTGTCTGGGAAATCAGGATGCAGGGAGCAGGTCTTAGTGGGCCCTGGAGTCAGGTCATCAGCCTCGGGGGGGCTCTGCTCCCTGAGCTGTGGGGCCTCCAGAGGCCCTGCAGGTCCCACCGAGCAGGCAGGAGGGGGCCTGGGGAGAACAGGCAGCACTGGGCATGAGAGCAAATGCTCGCAGCCCCAAAATGGAGTCTGGGGCTGGGCTTGGGGCCTGACTGATCTCTCATGCTGGGCCTCTCTGCGCTCCAATCCCATCTGGAAAATGGGCTTAACTTACAGTGAGGACAGATGGCTCAGGAGACTGAAAACCAACTGTTTAAAAGGGTGGATTCTGGAGCCAGACTGCCTGGGCCCATGTCCCTGCTCTGTTCTGCCAGGTGCATGATCTTGACCAAATTATTGAACTCTTGGGGCCTTATTTTCTCACCTATACATGGGTAATGATGGTTCCGCACAGGGTTGGTGTAGGGATGAATGTGTCAATACACAGAAAGCTGTCAAAGGGTGCCTGGCACATGGTAAGCACTTTAAATATTAGCTTAAATTTTTATATTTTATAATAATTTTAGAAATTACTATACTTTATAAATTATATTATCATCACTTGGGAAATAGCTGAAGGACTAGGCGTTTTCTCTGTCCTCAAACCTTTCAAAGCCAGGTAGAGTAAAGGGCCATCAGGGATAGCTTGTTTCTGTGGATCCAGAAGGCAGAGCCCAGGCTGACAGGAACAGATTTAGGAAGACATATTCTTGCTGAATGGGAGATGGCAGGGAATGTGTCCATCCCTGGCCAGTGCAGAGGGCCTGGACCTCCAGCAGAGAGCAGGATTAGAATGGACAGTCTCAAGGTCTATGCAGCTCTGAGTTGCCAAGTCCATGGACAAGTCCTAGAAGATGGATTTTTGCTTATTGATTTGACCTATGTCACCATCCCCTCAGAAGCAGAGTTGGAGCTTCGGTTTCTGGCTCCCCCAGTAGACAGAAGGTGAGGGGAGCTGATAGACTCAGCAAGAAAAGACTCACAAGCCCTGGGTTCAAATCCCAACTCTACCCGTTACAGGTATGATCTTGGGGAAGCCCTTATACTTCTCTGAGTCTCTGTTTTCTCACTTGTAAAAACGGACATAATGATGTCTCCTTTAGAAGGAAACAAGGGTTAAAGGAAATGATGATTCTGAAGGGCCTGATATGAACTTGAAACACATTGTGCATTTATTGCACAGATTCAAATCTGGAGTAGTCCTGACTTTGAGAACTAGCTGTGCAATCTTGGACAAGTCACTTAACCTCTCTGTGCCACATTTTCTCATTTGTAAAATGGGAATGATATGATCGGCTTTTTCCCAGTTGGTTCTGGGCCTCAAGAGAGATCTAATCCTTCGAGTAGAGTGGGGGTGGAGGGTATTTGACTGCTTAGAGGCCTCCCTGGCCCCACCACCTCCCCCTCTACCCCAATCTGCTTTTCCCATCCCTCCAGGGGCAGCCGCACCTTCTGCACTACGATGATGGCCTCTTGAGTGTCACTGTCTGTGGTGACCTTGAACACATGGCCGCCACTGCCGCTCTCCTCCTTGAGATGGTAAGTCATGTCTGTGTTCTCACCCACGTCTGAGTCCTCGGCCTTGACTCGTCCGATAGCTGTGCCGATGGGGGCCGACTCCTGAATGCTGAACTGGTACATCTCTGTAGGGGATATGGCTGTGAGCTTCTACCAGCTCTAGAGGAGATGGGAGGGGCACCCAGATGGACTCCAGGGAGCTCCCAGCTTGGCCAGTTAGGGAGCCAGGAGAGGAGCGTCCTCTGAAAATTTGAGAGGCAGTGCAAAGAGGAGGGTCCAAATTGTGACCCTGAGTTCATTTGCTCATTGATTTAAAAAGCGCCTGCAGTTCTTTGAGCCTCAGTTGCCCCATCTGCCCAAGGAGAGGAACAAAGGAACACAGCAATTGAGGCTAAGGTACTGGAGCCAGTCCTGGCTGTGGAGCCCTGACCCTTGGTGTCCTCATCTGTAGAATGGGCACAGTAACCGTGCCTTCTAGCAGTGTTGCGATCATCACTGTTAACTTGGAGGATTATGTACGTAAAGCGCTTGGGGATAGTGCCTTCCTAGCACATGGTAAATGGACCAAATCAATAAATGGAACAATTGCATTAAAATGGTGGGGTTTCATGCTGACTTTTCTGTTGCTGAGGATGTTAATCACATTGATTCCTTCATGTCCACGTATTTATCGAGCCCCTGTAATGTCCCAGATGCTGTTCTAGGGGCTGGGGTTATAATAACAAGCAAAACAGACCCAAATTGCAGCTCACACATGCTTTCCTCTTAATGGAAAGAGAAAGACACTATGCAGTCACATTTTCAAACAGGCAGTGTGTCAAACGGTGCTGGGTAATTTGGTGGAAAAATAATGCTGGTAATGGGAAGAGGTGCGCTGATGAGGTGTGTGGGGGACTTTAAACAGGGTGATCAGAGAGGACTTGCTGCGAAGGTGACATTTTTGCAAATGTCTGAGGAAGGGGAGGGAGTGAGCCAAGCAGATATTTGGAAGGAGTATTCCAGACAGAGGGAGCAGCAGGTGCAAAGGCCCTGAGGTGAGTGCAATGCCTGGCATGTTTGAAGGATGGCAAGATGGCCACAGTGGCTGGAGGGAGAAGCATCAGGGAAACCAGAAGGGATGAGATCAGATGGGACTAAAACAGTGCCCTGTTCTTCTCCCAGAGTCAAGGTTGAGGTGACTTGCCAAAGGTTAGGCCAGCAGGGGCTGTGGAGATGAGGATGTGTCTCTTGGGGTACTCAAGGTCTGGAAACCCATGGTGTGAAGTGACTGCCTGATTCCTTCTCATACAGTAGCCAGGGGCTGATTCAAAACTGCAAGCTCCCCTGCTTTAACCTTCCATTGCTTCCCACTGCCCTTGGGATGGAGCTATACAAGCCATATGAGATGCTTGCTGCCTGGCCCCAGTGACTCCTGAGGCCTAGTCCCCCAACCCCCTCCCTGCCTCTAGCTTCAGCCTCTGTGAAGTTCTGTGATTGCTCTGTCTCACTTTCAGGCATTCCCTAGTCCTCTTTATTCTGCTTTCTGCCTTTGTATCCTCAATTCCCATTCTTGCTTTGCTATCAATAACATTATCTCCTCCGGGGAACTGTCCAGATTTCAGGCTCTGCTCCTGTGCACCCAGGGCCCCCAGGCTTAGCCCATTGTAAAGATTACTGCATTTCCCTCTCATTTTCTGGTTATTCTCCATGGCCCCAACCCCACCGCTGTTCCCTCCTTGCCCTTCCCCTGCCTCCTGGATAATATTCATATCTTATTCATCAGCGTTCTCAGTGCCTGGCAGAATATCAAACTGTCACTGAAATGAAATGTGTGAGTGATCAGTGAGCAAATGAATGAAAAGCAGAATGTTACACTCACCAAGTTAACATAAATTAAGAAGTCTGACAATACCAAGTGTTGGCAAGGATATGGACACACACACACCTGTCTTCATTGGGGAAACCAGCTTGGCTTGAGTTAGTACAGTTGAAGTGAGTACAGCAGGTCCTCAAATAATATCATTTCATTCAATGTTATTTTGTTAAAATGTTGATGAGGAAAAAAAATCTCAGTTGATACCTAACTTGTTATTTGAGGACCTGTTTTTGCTTGAAGACATGGTTTCCAAGAACCTATAGATGATGATAAGTGAGGACTTACTGCATATTCTACTCCTCTGTATATACACTTGAGAAATATGTGCAAGAGGGTGCAGGAAATGAGATGTGCCACAATCTTCAAAGTGGTGTCCTCCAAATAGCCCCAAATACCCATCAACAGTAGAATAAACCATGGAGTATTATATAGCAATGAAAATGAATAAATTATAACAAGCAACAACATATCATTTCATAAACATAATTTTGAGAGACAAAAAAAATACAAATAGCCTGTATTCTGATTTTACATGTATTCTCTGTTAAAAGAAGTTGAAATTAAACTGCAATGTTAGGTGCTGCATTCGTAGGTGAATTCACCCTAAAGAAAGACAAAGAGGGGCCATCTTGGTGGTGCCAAGGAGTTAAGCACTGCACTATGAAGCAATCTGCAGCCTCTGCAGCATGAGTTCTATCCCCGGCCGGCTGGCCAGGAAGAAACCACATGGCACAGCAGACCTCTCCTGTCTTGCCTGCTGCTCCCCTCAGCAGTGTACTTCATTCAGTCTGCCAGTTCTGCTCCCCACTCTGTCTCTGGTGGGTCCCCTCACCCCCCCACAGCTCTTGTATGCATGAATAAATAAATCTTAAAAAAAAAAAAAAAAGAAAGACAATGAGATGATGATTACAAAAGCAGGGAGATGGTGGTTACCTCTGAAGGGAGGGATGGGGAGGGAAGTAACACTGAGGGAAGGGCACGTGGGTGCTTCTGGTGTCCTGGGTGGAACTCACAAGAATGTCTGCTTCATACTATTCATTGAATGGGGCATTTATATTTATACCCTTCTGTTTGGCGCTATATGTCACAATAAAGAAATGTTAAAAATAAATAAAGGGATACAGAATGAATGATAATAGGCAAGATACCCTACCAGATAGGGCCCCTTCCTGGGGTTCTGGCCCTTTCTTCTCTGCTCTGCCCCAGCCCTACCAGCTCAGAGATGGCATAGGACCTGGCACCAATGGGCAGAAGACTGGTAGCCCCCACCCCCTCTACCTGCTGCTTCGAAGCATTGCCATCAGTGGGTGGCGTTGGGCTGGCAGAGCAGGAGATGTGCTGGCTTCTGTGCCAGGCTCCATGGTGACGAGGAACTGGCTGGGGGGCTCTGCCCACCCGGTTGTGTGACTGGGCTGAGGCACTAGGCGGGGATGATGCTGAGTTCTCAGCTCAGGGATTGGATCCCTTATCTCCCGGGGGTCAGTCCCCTGTGGCGGGGCCTAATGTGAGAGCAGCAGACCTCGAGTAATGACTCGCCCGATAGGAATCAACCCAGCTCCCTGCGGCATTTCGTCTCTGCCAGCTTCCTCAGCTTCCCTGGTGCCGCTCTTGGCCTGAGCCTGGAACAGAGGGGCTGAAGGGGCTGATGGGCAGGTGGGGGGCTGGACTAGACAACCCCTATCCCCTGGGGTGCCAGGAGAGGCAGAGTGGGGAAAGACTGAATTCAGTAGCACAGACTCCTGCCCTCCAGGCTCCAAGGAGGAGGGACAGACCTGTCACGCCCAGCCTCAGCCTTTCTATGCACGGTTATGGGTGCCCTGGCCTGGAATGCCTGTGGCCTCTGTCTGCATCATTTGTTTCTCCCCACTTCCCTTTGCAAGCATGGGCCAGGCAGACCACCTGCACTAGGCAGGTAAGGGTGTATGCAGGGGCCAGTGAGGGGGCTGGTGGGTAGACAGAGGGGCTCAGGATGTGCAGGAGGCAAAGTGAGGGGACGGGAGGTGACCGTCTTATTGGACGTATGGAAAATCAAATCACTGTGGAGCTTCCTCTGTGAAAAGCATGACCGGGGGGACTGGAAGGAGGTGGGTGGCTTGGGTGGATAGACAGACGAGACAGATGGGAGTCCCTCTTTTGGTGGGAAGCTGAAAGGGAAGCTTGGGGCCCCTAGATGGCTTGGAAGGAGGAACAGCACACACCCAACACTGCCTGCCTCTCCCCGCACATGGAGGCCCAGTGGGAGGGGTGCTGGTGTGGGTGGGTGGCTTGGGCGGCTAACGGACAGACACACGGATGCGGTCCCCTCCCTCCAGTAATGGAGGGCCTCACTCACTCTGCGGGAAACGGGGTGGGTTGTCATTGACATCGGTGACCACGATGGTGACGGTGGTGGAGCCTGAGAGGCCGCCCAGCTGACCTGCCATGTCTGTGGCCTGGATCACCACCTCGTAGCGCTCCTGGCTCTCGCGGTCAAGGTCGGGCACAGCAGTCCGGATCACGCCTGTGGGTGAGGGAGGGTGAGGCCAGGGGTGCCCCCTGCCAGCTGATATGGAGACCCCTCCCCCAGCAGAGGCTGGGCTCATCCAAAGTCAGAAGGTTGAGCGGCCAATGTAGGAGATACAGATAGGACCACAGCGTGGGCGCAGGGGCTCAGCAGCACCCCACCTTCACTCATATGGATGTGCCCCCACAATACACACACACATACACACAACTATCACACTTATACACAGTCCACTTTTACACCTCTTGCACACTTGCACAAGTCTATCGACACACTATCTTCACCCATCTTCAACACACACACACACTTGCGCACACATATTTTGAAACACACTCACAAGTGCACATACAGGTGTGAGCCTAGTCACACTTGCAACGCTAAAGCAAATGGACTATTTGACTAAAAATAGGCCTAGGGACTAGATTTGGCCACTGTGTGACCCCACTCTTGGGGCCACTGTCTCTCCCCAAGAGGATGAGCCCAGTGTTCTGTGGGTGAGCTGGGCCTGGGCCCAACTTGTCTCGGACACAACAGCAGCCCAAACGGGGCACAGAGCAGCACCTGGTGAGTGTTCAGCAGATCTAGTGGATACCGGACACACACTCATACTCTGCCCACTCACACTGGGTCACACTCTCCCATCCACACACACTAGCCACATGTGCTAAGTGCTACATATATGCAGACACACATGGGGTCTCAAACACATGCACACTCATAGCTACTCTCACACACTAACCTTCATGCCCCCTCTGTGATTAAGTCACCCCCACAAGCCCCCAGGCTGGCCTGAGAATCTCTGTCCAGGCACCAGCTAATCGTTGATCAGACAGTCCTTCAAGCTATTCATGGAAGTGGGGGCAGGGGTAGCAGGAATGGGGGTGACTCCAATTCTGCTGAGGGGAAGGCTGCTTCTTGTCTCCCTGCCAGTGGGCAACCAGGCTGGGGCTGGAGGGGGAGTCGATGAGGCATCCCGAACTCCACCCCCATCCACTCCAACCTGCTGAGGACCAGGTGGTGACAGGTGGTGCCCAGGGCCTGAGCGCCAGGTGGAGTCATGCACCAGCAGCCCCATGATGCGCCCCATAAAATCCAATCTTCGACTCCTGATGTCCCCAAATAGCCCCCAGATTCCAATAGAGGCAGTAGAACGGAAGGAGAGAGTGTAGTGTGCGTGTGTGCATGTGTGTATGTGTGTGTGTTGTGCCAGGGTATGGTACCTAGGAGGTAGCTCTGCTTTTGTGGGATCACATGGTGATATGAAATGTGGGATCTCTCTGGTCAAGGATCAAACAGACCCCCTATCAGCAGTCTGGGCAACTCCTCCATAGGCTTCCTCTTCACCCCTCCCCTGCCAGGACTCATCTTCCCAGGGACAAGGGATCTTAGAGCAGAGGAACCTGGGATCCCAGATCTGCCATATTTTGGCCTCATGATCTTCAGCAAATCCTGTCACCTCTCCATATACTGGGACAACAACTACAAATCCCTGAAGGACAAGATTGCTCAACCTTGGCACCACGGACATTTTGAATAGGAAAATGCTACCCATGATACCAGTAGCAGCACCCTCTCCTTGCCAACCCTGAAATGTCTCCAGACATTGTCAAATGGTCCCTGCAGGCAAAATCGGTCCCACTTGCTAGGGGCTAAGCTTCATGAATGTCACGTGACACCTGGGTGAAGAGGCTGGTGATGGGATCGGGGCCACGTGCATCCATGAGCTTGTGCAGTACAAGCTCAGCGACCCCCACTCTGAGTGGGGTGTGGAACAGAGATCTGTGTCTGAGACCCACCCTGGGGTTGAGAAGCCAGGTTTGCGAGGCTGGGCTCCTTGCTGTCCCTGCCACTTCCAGTCCTGCAGGACTGGGGGCACTGAACTTGCTCACTTGGGCACTGTTCCTGAAGTCTGTACAGTGTGTGATCAGGTGCCATCTCTGGCAGCAAGGAGGTGGGTACCCAGAGACTATGCTATTTCCGAACCCTGCCCCTGTCATACCCAGTGACAGGTTGCTATGGTGATAGGTCCCAATGAACCCAGCCTCTTGGCATGCACGCCTGTGGGTCATTCCCTTCCACACAGGCTTGGCCTTGTTAGTTCTTATCACTATTGTCATATGCATGGACTTGCTATGGCCAATGGAACATCAGTACATGTGACAAAAGCAGAAGTTTGACCAGCTCTCATGTGCTGGGACCTGGCCTCCTGGAACCCCGAGACAGCTGTGCTGTGAAGAAACCCAGGATGACAGGCCACCCCACAGAGGCTGGGCCACACCAGCTGTCCCACCTGAGTCAGCCCCAACAACCCGCCAGCTTGACTGTTGTCCTGTGAGTGATCCCAGCCAAAGAAAAGTCCATCACGCCCACAGAGTTGTGACAAAGAATAAGTTGTTTTAAGCCACAGTGTTTGGGGGGCAGCCCCCCAGAGAGCAGAAGACAGCAGGTAGGGAAATGTCACCCCAAGCCCCTTCCTTTGCTGGCCTCGTTCAGGCCGCTGCATTAAACTGGAGGGTCCCTGGCTGGAAGGTCGATGCGGGCAGTTAACCTGGCTGTTGGCCGGAGCTTCTCTCAGCCTCTGGTGAGCTGGGCTGGCTGCCTGATTGGGAGCCTCAGGACCAAGCAGGGGTCACTCACAGGAGAGAGGAGTGAAACTTGCAAGCCTCAGCTGGGGGTCACTTCTGCCACATCCTGTTGGCCACAGTGTGTGGCCAGGCTCTCCCAGATTCAGGGGCTGGAGAGACCCTTCCTCCTGGTGGAGGAGGAGCAGTCCTTTACAAAGAGGCCAGGGATGGGAGTGTGGTCAGTACATTTTGCTATCTGCTCTGTCCCACTCCACTGTACCCCCAATGCTGGCAGAAGCATCCTGGAGGCTGGTGCAACCCGGGAGGGGCGGGGATGGTCTGTGGTAGCAATCCCAGATCAGTCAATGAAGTTGTTCTTGAAACCTTCTGGTTCTGCAAATTCATTCACTCATTTGATAGATCCTTACTTAGGGCCTACTATGTGCTGGGGTTAGAGTCAGATATAAGGGGCCATGCAAAAGGGAGGGACTTTGGAGTGAGAAAGATATGCACTGAAGTCCTTTTTCCATCATTTTTATGCTTGGGCAAGTTCTTGAGTCTTTCTGAGCCTCAGTTTCTCATTCTGAAAAATGGGGGGTGCCCAGTGGTAGGGCTATTGGAGCTTCTGGAAGCAGGTCTCACATTTTTCAGATGCCTCCCTGATGCCGCTCCTCAAATCCTGGCTGGGTACCCCATAAATAAGTTCCACAGGGACTCTGGTCTTGTTCATCATCTTATCTCTAGGGCCTGGCACATGGTAGGTGGTCAAGAACCTGCCAGAATCTCCCTCTCACAGCTTGCGGGTAGCCATAGACTTGTTTTGGCAACTGTTGGAACAACAGCCCCATGAGGGCAGAAGCCAGATCTAGTTCACCATCTTGACCCTGGGACCTAGCATTTGGAACATGTGCATCAAATGTCAATTGCATTTCCTCCCAGAAAAACTAACACCTCTGACCCAGTTGAGAATTATCAGCCGATATCCTGAGACTTCTCTCAGAGAGCCATTCTGTTTGCGGACTTGGTGGGCGGGGGCTGGTAATTAGAACCTGGCCACTGCTCCCTGCAGCCTTGTCTTCCTTCACCCATCCTCCCCAGTTCCAGCTGCTGTCCTCACCACCCCCGCTGTCCCCTCCAAATGCTGCAGAAGGGGCCCTGGAGCCCGAGTGATGCCTCATTAGCCCGCAAATGCCATCCCTGTCGCCCCAGTGGGGGGCTTGCTGGCAGGCCTGGCCTTTAAAACACACAAGTTAATTCCTCCTCTGGCACTGGGCCTCGTGGCGCCCCGCCTCCTCCCTTCCTCACACCTTCCTCGCAGGCCCCGTTCCGGCTCTGCTCCCTGCTATCTGCACAGCGAGAACAGACTGTACCTCGCAGCGGCTGCTAAATATAGCCCCGCATCAGCGGAATATTCCTGGCTGGGGAAATGGAGCTGGGACTGGCGGTGGCACCAGGGTGGCTCCGCAGTGGGGCTGAGGCAGGAGGGAGTTCTGGTCCTTCCCGGGAAATGTCATCTCAGACACTTTCAGACTTGGATGTTGAGGGATCCTAGAACAAGGACCCTGTTTGCACCTGCCTAGCCTGGTACCCGCTTGCTGGCTCACTGAGCACCATTCCTCCCGGGCTCCAATGCCCCCACTTCCCACCCTCCTCTCGACCCTCTGTGGGGAGGGTCGTTCTGTTGTAGTCTGAGCCTTTATCTTTGCACCCCTGCCACCTCTGGACTCAGTCCTGGCCCTCCCCTTATTTCTATGTTCTACCTCTTCCTCTCTTCTCGAAAGCAGATCAACTCTCAAGCTCCCCACCTCTGTAGACTGAAAGGATGAAGGCATCATCATCATCATCATCATCCCTTTGTTTTCTATTTATGTCCCAGCATCACTGTCCCCTCGGCCTGCATGTTCTCTCCTAGACATGGGGAAACCCACACCCTCACTTCACTCAGGCCTAGGGTCACCTCCCCAGACAGTCCTGTCCTGATTTCTTCATCTAAGCCCATCTCTTTCCTTATATCCTGCTTTGTGTGTCTTCCTAACACACTTTGCCATTTGGATTATATTGTAAGTTTATATGCATATCTTCTGTATTCCTTACTTGAATAAAAGTTCCATGAGAGTAGGGTCTTGGATTTGCCTCCTGCTGCCTAGAACAGAGCCAGGCACATAGTAGGCACTCAGTGGAGTTGCTGAATGAATAAGTGAGCTCTTCCATTGAATCCTCACAACCATGATGGGAGATGGGTATTATATTCCTCTGGTGTACCCAGGGAAAGCAAAGCTTAAAGACCCCTAGCCATCCTCAGGGTCTCAGACCCATATTTCAGAGGGCCTGCTAGGTGTCCTAGGTGTTTCTCCTCTCTCTCAAGTCCACTATGATTAAAATGAAATTATTTAGCTCTACATCAGATCCCAGGACATTCGCTCATTCCTCTGCTCCTAGATACTTTCTTAATTCACAGTCCTCCTGTTTCTATAGGTGGTGCCCCCTTCTCAGCTCAGGCTCCCAGTCTAGAAGTCCCCAGATTCCTGCCACAATCTAGTCCTGTACATTCATCCAGGTCCCCAAGATTTGCCCTGTACAGGGTCTCGCTGTCATCCTTCATTGTCCCTCCTCAGCATCTCAACTAAGTCTCACTACCAACCCTATTTCATCTGGGGCCGCTAATTGGATGAAGCAGGCTAAGGAGTCTGGATGGGTGCCAAGATAGGGTGCAGGCTTTGGTCTTTGTCCTTTAGGGCTCTCTGCTGGGCACCCCAGGTTCCTGAATCTCCCTGAATTCACTTCCTGCCTCTGAGCCAGCGATACAGCAGCAGCCCGAGGGATCTTGTTAAAATGAAAACCTGAGCATGTCACTTCCCTGCTTAAAAGTCATCAATGAACCCACGATGTTGGTGAGGAGGAGGGGCCAGGCTCTCTAGCAGGAGACTCTTAGGAGCGTCATCTGGTACATTTCGGCATTATCTAGCCAGACTCCAAATGCACCTGCTCTTTGACCCAGCTTTTCCTCTTCTCGAAAATTATCCTGCAGTTATACCCACAAAAGCACAAACGACATATGTATGAGGTTATTCACTGCAGCATTGTTTGTTGTAGCCAAAGATTGGAAATAGTGTCCGTGTCCATCAATAGGGGACTGGAGAGACAAATTTTAGTGTATCCCTAACAGCTGTTAAATAAAAGAAGGAGGAAGCTCTTTAGGTACTGATATGGAATAATCTACAAGATGTATTGTTAAGTGAAAAAGGCGAGCGGTGTGTACAGTGTCTTTATAGCTGCCATTTGTGTAAAGAAATAAAGCAAATACATGTACCTATTTTCTTGTACATACATAGAATAGCTCGGGAAAGACACACAAGAAAATTACATTGGTTGCCTTGGGGACACAGACTGGGTAGCCGGGGGACTGGACAGGGTGAAGAATTTCCATTAAACATCCATTTGGACTTTCTGAATTTTGAACCTTAAAATGTATACTCTATTAAAAAAACTTAATATTTTTCAAGTGAATGAGTCCAAGATTTCACGGAATATATACACCAAGAGGCTACCTTTGGAGTTGCAATTACTGGGGATGGGAGTGACAAGCACTTTCTTTCCTGCTTTCTTATTTCTTTAATGTTTGAGTGTTTTCTACAATATATTACCTTTGCAAGGAGAAAAGAATAATGAAGATATTTTGTGAAAGAGAACACAATAACCCTGTTCATAGACCGGCATCCTCAACTCCTTCCGGAATAAAAACAAAACAAACACACAAATGAAAACTCCAACCTAAATCCATCTCCCCCCACCCCCACCTTGACCTTAGAATAAAATCCTGGTTTACACTTGGCTCAGTCGTGCAGCCTCTCAGCGCCACGTCTCAGCACACTGGCTCCCCCCAATCCTGAGTTGCTTGCAATTCCCCTCATGCCTCAGGCTGTTCTCTCCCTCCCAGTTCTGCAGGCACCATGCCCTCTCCCTGGAGCGCCCTTCTCTGAATCTTGGTTGGCCCAACACCTTTTTCTGCTTTGGAGATCTGATGCTTCTCTTCTGAGAACCTCGCGTCCCAATCGTGGGTCTGGATGCCTGTCCCCTGCCCCCAGAAATCAGTCAGCCCCACGTCGTGTTGGATAAACATCTGGGTCTGGCGTTTCACCTCTTGCCTTCACTCCTGGTGTCCCTTAGTCCAGGGACACCCCCTGGGAGGGGAGCCCACCCTTGCAACCAGCCACTCCCAGCTGTGCAACCTCCAGCGAGGCAGTCACGGCTCTGAGCCTCAGTCTCCTCTGCCCTGACACTCCTGGAAAGCCACTCAGGAGCTCCACCAGGTTGAGAGAGGATGAGCCGGGGGCTGCGGCAGGGGCGCTGCGCCCTTGCTTGCTGGCCTTGGGGAAGGGTAGGCGGGAAGGAGCCATTCTTCTTTAATGGGCCCTGTCTTTCCATCAGATCTTTAACAACTGCCATTTGAACTGAGCTTTCCAGACTGCTCAAAGGTGCCCTTCACCAGCCGACCTGCAAACACTTAGAACCGACCCCATAATGGCTACGGACACACCTGTCTCAAGGATGTTTTGCTTTAGCTCCAAGGATGCGGAGCCCTTGGTTCAGGCCTGAGAAGTTCTTTCCGGGAACCCACAGCGGCCGCGTCCTGCCTGGTTTTCCTCCTGGTCTTCAGGCATCTCCCACCCCATTCTTTTCTCTTCCTCTGTCCTCCCGCTTCCTGCCTGGCTGCCCCCCTGTCTCCGTGACCTTGGGGTTTCCTGGAGCTGGCAAGATGCTTCGCGTCCTTGCTCGACAGCAGCGCGGTGTGGTTAGAAGGCGGAGAGCGGACGGCCAGCCCGGGGCTGCGCCCCACAGCGCCCGCTCCCTGGGCACGCCCAGGCCCCACCCCAAGAGTGCTCGCCCCGCCCCGGGCCCGCCCCGCCCCGCCCCCGGCCCGCCCTCACCTGTCTTGGAGTCCACGGTGAAGTGGTGCTCGCCGTCCAGCACGCTGTACACCAGCCGAGCGCTGCTGCCGTAGGTGGGGTCGTCCGCATCCGAGGCCATCACCTGCATCACGGAGGTGCCTGGGCCCGAGGGACCAAGCGGGACAGCGTCAGGGCCCGGGGCTCCTCCAGCCCCAGGGAGTCCCCGCCGGATTCCCCACCCAGGCCTGGGCCGTGGTTCCAGAGGACCAAGCTGTGGGGACTGGAGTCAGACGTCCCTTGGGGGGTCCCCAGCTGCGGGCCTCTGCAGGGGAGGCCGCCTCTCTGAACCTGGTTCCTGTTCAACAAAGTCGGGCCCAACCCCGGCCCTCGTGCAGGAGGTGGAGGGCGTGCATTTTAACCTCCCAGGGCGAAGCAGCCCCTCCTGTGGGGTGGGGGCGGTGCCTGCACCCGCCCAGGGCGCCACTGAGCGAAAGTCAGGACTGGAAGCACGTCCTGGCTCCCAGCGCCGCCTTCCTCAGCCCCCCTCCACCCGGCAGGAGCCCTGGGGACAGCCTGGGGCAACCAAGTTTACGGGGGGACTCAGAGGCCAGGGTGGCTTCGCCCAGGCGGGGGAAGGGCAGCGCCCCGCTTCCCGGTCCTGCACCCAGCTGCCCTCCCCGCCCCTCCCCCAGCGCCCAGACAGCCCCGCCCCCGGCACAGCCGGCTTTTCCACATGCACCGCACGTTCGCTTCTGGGGAGAGTATAAATTGGATAAAAGTCCATCAAACAGTGGCAATTAAGTTATTGATTTTCGACGCTGCCTCATTAAACCGGGAGCTTCTCCCGGCCTGTCCCAGAGATGGCTCTAATTTGACATCATGTTCAATTTGACCAAAGCAGGGTTTGGGATGTGAAGCTGGACAGGATGGGGGTGAGGCAAGGCTTGGGGGAAGGGGCGAATGGAGGGGAAGGGAAAGCCCTGGGGTCCAGGTGAGCCTTTCCAGAAAGGAGGGGGCGAGGTTTCCACTCCCAAGGAGGAGTCTGGGGAAGCTCAGGATATAATCCAAGGTGCAGGAGACTGAGACTTCACTTCGGAAAGAGGCCGTCTTCTGGGTGCCCCGCTGGTGAGGGCCAGGGCCCAGGCCTCGCGGGGTTCTGGGTGGGCCCCTCTTGGGGCTGGGCTGGCTCTCTGGGATGGCAGAGCAGCTGCTGGGAGGTGAGGCCAGTTCACCGGCTGGCTAATGAGCGAGGCTCTGAAGTGCTACTGCAGCAATTCTGCTAAGCCCAGCCCACCGCAGCCTCTCCCGCCTCCAGCCTGGGGCCCTCGATCATTCCAGACAGACACATGTATTTATTTTTCACTCTTTTGCATTTCTCATTTCCCTCTCCGTACCCCCCTCCCCAGCCTGAGCTCCTGAACCGGCCCTGCAATGCGCTTCTCTCTTTGGCAGCTCCACCTCCATGTCAACCCTGTCAGAGCTGCCGGAGATGCTGGGGAAGTGGCTTGGGCAAGCTCCCTCCCGCCTCATGTTTGGTGCCCAGAGGTCTCCCACTCAGGGCCAAGGGCACAATCGATCGCAGGTGCTTCCTAAATACAGCACGAGGAGAAAGGAATAAACTAGATTGGCTTCACCAGCTCCTTAAACTGATCACGTCTAATCCTTGTAGCATCTAAGGGTGGGTGCCTCTAAATTACAGGTGAAGAAACGGGTCACACAGGGGCAAAGACTTGACCAAAGACAGAGAGTGAGGAGGTGGTGGGACTTGAACTCAGGACTCGCTGAGGCCAAACCCCTTCTGGCTCCTGACTCAGCAAAGCTCACTGACTCCGGGGGTGACGGCCCAGTACACTGGGTCCGTGACTGAGGACTCGGCCATGTATTAGCAGGTTGACCTTGGGTGTTCCAGTTCCCCTTTGTGCCTCAATTTTCTCATTTGTGGAATGAGGGTGATAGGACTACCTAGGATCATTTTGAGAATTCAAATAGATTTCCATATTCAGCACCGAGAGCAATGCCTGACCCAGGCTAAGAACTCAATAAATGCAGGTTGTTGACGTCTCAGGAGGCACTGCATGCCAGTGTACAATAGCACAATCATGCCTCCCTCACAGACACACTGAAATGGGAGAAGAAACATAATGCATTAGGCTCATGGTGGGTGCTCAATAAATAGCGGCTGTTGTAACTGTCAGGAGAGAGGGCCTCGTTGTCACACCCCTCTCCATGTTCCCCCTACTCCACCCCTTTAGCAAGGTACATGCTGGGCTAAGTGACCCCCCAGGGACATGGTTGAGCTTTCTCTCTCTCTCTCCTTCCCTAGCTCCCTCCCTCCCTGGCTGCATCCCAGGGACTCCCTCGGGGATGATGGAATCATTTCCCCAATCCGGGATTCTTTATTGCAGCCATTACAGTTAATGCCGACACGTGGGGATGGTGAAGGGTCAGTGACTCACCACTGGCTCTCCAGGCCCTACAGACTCCCACCTTCCTCACAAGGCAGCAGCTCCCCAGAGTTGGCAGAAAAAAAAGGGTGCCAGGTTTTTGGCTGCTGTGGGACCACCTCGGGGTTACCCCCCACCTCAGATCCAGCAATTTGCACTTTACAGAACATTATCATGGCCTTCTCTTCTTCAGTCCTCAAGCAAGCTCTACGCTCTACGATGTAGGTGCCGTGGTGCTGATGGGCCTTTAACTATCAGCTCCAGGGGGTGAAGGTGCAGGGAGGTGCCCTGTTTTGTAGTATTTACTGATTTCCATGGTATTAATACTCCCACCATGGCCAATTTCAAGTTACCAGTGTAATGTCAAGTGGCTCATGAAACTCCTAAAAATTGGTATTTGACTCTCATGAACCGTTATGAGCAGATTCCACACCTTCCTGCATCTTTCCCATTTCACAGATGAGGAAACTGCTACGCACAATGAAGCATGAAAATGTGAATTAATAATGAAACCCATTCTTATATATCATTATTCAGTGACAATGATAGATTCCATTTATTAAATAACTACTTTTAGATGTGATAAGCCCTTTGTATAAAAAAGGGAATTTATACAATAAAGCCTGGAGGTAAGCTCTATTAAGATTTCTACTTTACAGATAAGGAAAGGGAGGTGAAGTTAGGTAATGAACTCCTTGTGTTTCAATTTCTTTGTGATATGGGTGTAACAGTACTCCCAAGCTCTCAGGATCACTGTGAGAATTCCAAGTTCCAAATTCAGCACCGAGGACAGTGCCTGGTTAAATTTACCTGGCAAGAGTAAAGGCAGGAATTAAACTCAGGTTTAGCAAATGACACAATCCACAGGTATCTTGCCTAATACGGTGGTAGGAGGGGAGTCAGTAGGAGTAGAAATAGACAAGCAAGTCTATTTCCACTCTGACTCAGAAAGGAAGAGTCCGAGAAAGGACAGGGAGGGTTGAGGATGCCAAGTCATTAGAACAAGATCTCCCCCGCCCCCCCACCCCAACATTTGGTTAGGGGTTGGCTGGGATGAGCTGTTCACTGTCCAAGGTGCTGCCAATCCTTCTACATGGGGCTAGGGTCTTAAATCTGGGCTGGAGCAGGAAGGGTTACCCAGATGATTCTTGGGTAAACAGGATCTCAGAGTGCAAGGCTCCAGTGGAATCTGAGGTATGGAAAGGCTGGTCCTTGGAGAGCACAGAAACCAGTGGTTCTCAACCTGACTGCACATTAGAATCTCTTAGGAGCTTTAAAATAAAACTGATGCTGAGCCCCATCCCAAACCAATTCAATAGGATTCTCTTGGGGTGCAATGCAGGCAAGGGTATTTTTCAAAGCTCCCACAGTGGTTCTAAAGTGCATCACACACAAATAATTGATGCTCTAGACCCAACCTCTGATTGAATGGATGGGGAAACTGAGTTACAGAATGGCCCAACACTTTCCCAAGGTTACACGATAAGTATTGCAGGGAAAGATTCAAACCCAGATCAGTGTGACCAGCATGCCCCCCTCCTGGACACACCGTGCTGTACTGAGATGACACCCTGAAGGGAGCAGCAAGGATGTCACATGCCACCCAGTCGGCAGTTGGCTCCTTCCAGGCAAAATCAGCACGAGAAGTAGGAGGTTCTAGAGAGATGCTGCTCACACCTCCGTGGAGACCGATGGGCTTTGGTGTCAGAGTCTTGGATCCAAAACCTACCACTTCCTCACTCCCCCCATTTCCTCCTCTGTAATTTATGGGCGCTTACGCTGGCTCTCAGAGATGCTATCGGGATTAGAGAGGTTTGATCTAAGTGGCTGGTGAAGCCAGGCATGTAGAGGGAACTCAAGAGTTCATTTCTAGGGCCTCCCCTGGTGGTGCGGGCAGTTGAGCGCTGCGCTGTGAAGCTGTCGGCAGCCTCTGCAGCACCAGTTCGATCTCGGCTGGCCGGAGAGGGTCCCACATGGCACGGCAGACCTCTCCTGTCTCACCCGCTGCTCCCTTCAGCAGTGTATTTCTTCAGTCTGCCTGTTCTGTTCCCTGCTCTGTCTCTGGTGAATCCTCTCACCCTCCCGCGAATCTGGCCTGTACCCCGGTTCTTGTATAAATAAATAAATAAATCTTAAAAAAAAAAAAGAGCTCATTTCTATTCTATTCTCTTTTCTCTGTATAGTCAGAAGATCTTGGGAGCCAAGCCCTCGCCCTGAGTGGGAGACCCTTGGGCACCAGCATCAGGAGGGAGGGGGCTTGCCTGCTCATCATGTTTGGTCATCTCAGTGGCTCTGACATCATTTGTCGTGGAGCCAAAACTGGAAGCCATGTTCTGGCTCCCAGGCCAGACTTTTTCATTTCTTCCCCCTCACCCTCACTACGTGCGAGTCCAATTGAGGCCCAGACTTGGGCCCCAGAAACCCCAGGAGGGGTCCCCAGCTGGCCCAGGGAGGAGGTGGCCTATGCAGAGTGGAGTTCGGAGATTAGAGATATAAATTCTCAGTCCAGCTCTGCCCTGAGCTCTCCATGTGGACATGGGAAAACTCCCTGAACTGCCTGGGCCCCAGTCCTCCTTCTGTAAAATGGAGATGACACTTTATCCTTCCTGCCTCCCAGGGTGAGGGAGACCCCTTCATGAGACAAAGAGCCATTTGGAAAAGAACGGAGTCCTCAACCAAGGTGACCAAGTGTCATTATTATGAAGATGTTTATAAGTATTATCATCCTTCCTCTCCCTACCTCCCTTTGCTGGCCTGCTGGGCCTGGGGAAACCCTCAGCTCACATTTAGCTTCTCAAACATTTATAAAAAACGAGTCCCACCCCCTGCTGCTGCCAGAACTGCACAGAATGCTTTCTATTAAAAATTAAAAACCACTTGTCGAGTCCCTGTGTATGCTCAGATTACACAGGAAACAAGCCCCTCTCAAACTCACCCTTGGCCGCCTCCCTCCCAACTCCCTCTGTGACCATCACTGATAATGCCTGCTCAGTGGACTGGCCTCGACCCTGCTTCCCACTACCCAGTCAGGACAGTCTAATGTAGACGAATGACACCCGGGAGAGCCAGGGAAGTGGCTCCACGGACGGGGGCGGGGGGCTAGGGGGGGCACAGCATCGAGGTGGGGAAGGCAAGCCCAGAGGCAAGGGACAGAGAAGGTGGCAGGGAGAGACGGGGCCAAAAAGTGGGTCAGAGACACAGAGACAAGGGACAGAGTCAGACAGACAGAAAGTGGGAAAGATACGCAGATGCACAGGGAGAAATTGGGACAGAGACAGGGATGAGGATCAGATAGGCAGAGACACAGCGAGACAGAGAAAGTGGGACAGAGACTGTATGACAGAAAGAGGTGGAAACACAGAAGGTTGGACAGTAGAGTTATAGAGAAGCAGGGACAGGGATATGCAGATGAAGCCTGATGAGAGTGGGAGAGGGCAGGAGGGGGCACAAGAAGGCAATTTTGGCCCGATGAGGTGAGCGCACCCCTATATCACAAACACACACCTGTCCAGAGTCTGTAGGGACCCCAGAACACTCTCCTTTGGTTCTGCTCACGGACCCCAGCCATGAACGTGCGGGCGACCCTAAGTGTGTGTATGTGTCAAATATGTGCCCCTTCCTCCTCACAGAAGGCCCTTCTACCATCCCAAATTGAGACCCACTTGTACTTCCGTCCCCTTGACATTCAAAAAGCTCACTCTGTTCAGTAGTCTGGTCACCTGGGATGTTTGGGGCAGCAGCATTCCAGGTGTCTGCAACAGCACTCCTCTGCCAGCTGCAGAAAGCCAACTTTTCTTGCTTAAATTTGGCTCTGTCCAGTTACCCAGCACCTAGAGAACACCCCCGAGGGCAGGGTGGTGGCGCTGTCACATTTGCATCTACCGCCACATAGGCACGAGGCCTGGCATAGGGAGGGTTCTTCTGTTTGTAGAATGACTTGCAGATGGAAAAGACAAGGATAGACACTTCCCTGTCCAGATTACCTGGGCCGCTGGGCCATCTCCTGAGGGCCAGGGCCTCTGCTCCTCTCTACCACCTTTCCCCACCAGAAACCTCCTGGTGTCCCGTCCCCCATCCTGGGTGGTGAGAGCCAGTGCCGTTGCTAGGCAAGGAGATATTGCACATATAGATCTTCCTGGACTTTAATTAAAAACATCTTTAGAAGTTGTCTCTGCAGAGGCCAGCAATTGATTCCTGGCTTGGGCCTGCGGGTTGCTGAGCCACACTCTCTCTGGCTGCAGATGGGACAATCGGAGACTCCCAGCCTGCTCCTGCCCTTCCCAAATGAGACCCTCGGGGAACACACCACCTCCTGCCCCCCTTCCTTCCTCTCCGCCCCTCCCTACCTCCTCCACACTGATGTAGGAATCAGTCAGTGTGAGATACCAATTTTATGTCCCTTCCTCTCTTGAGTCTCAGTTTCCTTAGCTGTAAAATGGGGGTGTCAGCATTTAGCCCAAGAGAGTTCCTGGGAGGGTGAAATGAGATTAGAAAGGCAAAGGTGCTTTGCAAACTATAAAGCTTTGTGCAAGTTAAAGAAGTGGTTGCGACCATTTCTCATGCAGAGGCAAGTAGCTTGGCTTCTGATTTTCAGTGCTAGGTCTGGTTTTGGTGCCACTTCTCACTGTGGAACCTCAGGCAAGTGACTCTCTGTATTTATTTCCTCATTGCTAAAATGAGGACAGTAATACCTGCCCTGCTTATTCTCCAAGATTGTGAGAATCAAGGGAAATAGCTCTGTGAAAGCATTGTTGGCTGATAGCTATTATTTAGTGAATGTCCCAAGAAGTGCAGACTGTACTACAAATCAGTCTTATTCCATCTATTAAAGATGCTGCTCACAGAGGAACTGGAAATGCATGGGAAATTGGCTGTGGCAGGGCCCCGTTCCACAGTCAGTTGAGCCCCAATCCCGTGGCCCAGCAAGGCCAACTTCATGGCATATTGTTGCCACTTTCTGCTTCCTTTGCCAGAGGCAGACATCACTAATTGATTGCGGCATTCTTTTCTGCTGAGCCTGAATGAGACCTCAGGCTCCATCTCTACAGTCACTATCAATTGATCACAGTTGACACCAGAGATAAAACTCATCTGCCACCACTTTGAAGTCAGGGGCTGTGTCTTGTTCTTCTTTGCATCCCCACATACCTACCAAAGTGCCATGTACATAGTAGGCACTAATAGATGTGTTTTGAACTGAAAGCAACTGCTTATTTTTCTAATCCCTTAGGGCTATATATAAACTAGGTGCTAATAAATGTTTGCTAAGTTGGGTGACTCAGCTTTGCAACCCCATGGAGCCAAGTACACTGGAGGCCTTGTATATAATGGGTGCTAATAAACATTTGTGGATTTAATTCAATTACTTATCTTTACATCCCCTGCAGTGCCCAGAATAAAGCAGTGGCTAATAGATGTGTGTTGGATTGATCTTCTCATTTCTGTATCCTCAACAGTGCCAAGTATACTGCCTTACACACAGTTGGCATTACAAGTAGGTGGAGTTGAACTGGGCATGGGAGACCTACAAGATCTTCTTGCTGTTCACTGATCAGGTTGTGACACCCTAGGGGAAGGCTCTGGCCTCTCCTAATCCAACTCTTCTATACCAAAGCTCACTCCCCTGTTAATTCATTCGACCTCAAGCTTCACCTTCCCTCTCTCTCTGCTGACGACTTCCAAATTGTGTCTCTAGTCCCATTCTTACTCCTGACCTTCAGACTCAGAGTTCCAACTGTCCCCTGGACAACTCCATTTGGATTTCTAGCAGACATCTCAATCTCATCATGTCCAAATAATGCATTCTTCATTTTCTGCTGCAAACTGGCTCTTCCAGGAGCATTCTCCATACCAGCAACAACAGCTCCATCTCTCCAAATGCTTAGGCCAAGAACTTCAGCAGGGTTATTCTTGCCTCATCTTTCTCCCTCCCCACAGCCAGTCCCTCACAAACTCCCTTGGCTCTACCTTCAACATAGACCAGAATCCCAGATCTCAGCACACTCACCGACCCAGCCCCTGTCACCTCCTGCCCGCACTACTGCAGCTGCCTCCTTATGGATCTCCTACTTCCAACCTTGCCCCCTACAGTCTCTTCAACATGGTGGCCAACAAGTCATCCCTTTAAAATGTGAGTTGGGTCATGTCACTCTTCAGCTCTCTGTCTTACCCAGAGTACAGCCCAGAACAACAAAGTGCTATATGATCTGGCTTCCTCCACTTCCTCCTCTCTTCATCCACACTGACCTCCGTGCTACTCCTCATACATGACAAACACACTGTGCCCCAGGACCTTTGCACTTGCTGTTCCCCCTGTCTGGAGCATTCTTCCTCTAACATAGTGTTTCTCCAGTGTGATCCCTGTGCCAGCAGCATAGGTGACACCTGGGCATTAGAAATGCAAACATTTCTAACATCCCAGACCTGCTGAATCAGAAACCAAGGGCGGGGGTGGGGGGTGGGGGGTGGGAGGCGGGTAACCATCTGTGTTTTAACAAGCCCTCCAGGTAATGTGGATGCACAATTAAGTCTGAAAACTACTGTGTCACATGGCTCCTTCGTGCATTCCCTGGATTCCTTCTCAGATCTTTGATTACATGTCCTCTGATAAACAGGAAGGCTTTCCCTGACCTCTCTATTTAAAATAGCATTCCCCCAGCATAACTCAACTCCCTTATTCTTCACAGCACTTTCTCCACAGGGCATATTATCTATTCATTTGTTTATTTCTTTTCTTCTCTCCCTGCTCTATATTGTAGGTGTCCCAAGACTCCCCCATGCCTGGAACTGTGCCTGGCACTGGTAGACACTCAATAGGTGTATGTTGCATGAATGATTCCCTTCAATGCTCGGCAGGGGACTTGGGGGCCAGAGAGGGCAGGGAGTTGCCCAAGGTCAGGCAGGGAGCCAGGTCTCCCAACTGTCAGTTCCAGAACCCGCTTCGCTGCATTAGGTTCAGCTTGGCTGGCGTGCCCCTCCTCGGTAGCGGTAGCGTGGCTCATCGGAGGCCCCCGGGCACTCACTCTCCTTCCTTTTTAAGCTATGAGTGGTTTAATTTGCAAGTGCCGCTGCCTTTCATGTCCCAAGCTGCGTCCCTGCTCCCTCTGATCTCCCAAGCTTCCCAGACCCCAGTGCAGCTTGTTGGTCCCACCCCCTCCAGTCCAGATCAGGAAGCTCAGTAATTGTGACTGATTTTCAAAGCCGCCAGGAGTCTCCGCAAGCACCTAGGTGTCAAATTTGCTTCCCCTTCAAAAAGTTGCTCAAATGAAATAAACTAATTTAATTTCTGCTTCCTCCCTCCTCCTCTGAGTTGCACAGTTTGTCCAAGTTGAGTCCTCCTGCCTGATTTGTTACCAAATGGAATGTGAGAGTAGGGGCACTGGAGGGGAAAGCGAGGCAGACTGGGGCTACTGGGGCTAGTGCTCATGATGCTGGGCCTGGCTTTGCCATCTACTTTCTCTGAGTGCCCTTGAAGGAGCCCCTCATCGCCTCTGGATCCCAGCTCCCCCATCTGTGACATGCAGACCCTTGCCACTCCAAAGAGTCTGGCACACAAGCTTAGGGATCTGCTTGGTCACTGTTGCACTATGTGACTGTGGGTACATCTCCTCTCCCTGAGCCTTGGGGTCCCGAGAGTTCAGTGGGGATGCTACCATCAGTCCTGCCTTCTCAGAGTTGAATGAAGAGTGAGATGGTGAGATGAGCCGCCATGATGGATGTGGGGGGTGTGCTCCGCTTTGGAACCCCCCCCCCCAGGCACATTCATTCTCATTTCTAGAATGTAAGTCTGCCTTGTCCACTTCCTTGCTTAAACCCTTCCCAGGCCATGTGCTTCCCTCAAGCCCTTCGGATATAACTCCTGCTTCTTTCTCCAGCTACCTTCCTCACTTTCTCAATGTGGAAATGTGCAGATCAGTTTTGTGGGGCAGGGCCAAGTCTTCTCAGACCAGAGCTTGAGCTAGGGAGTGGAGCCGTCTAGATCTAGGAAGTCAAGGGCTTGAGCTACTTCTGACTTGCTTTGTGACCTTGGACACATCACTGCCCCTCTGAGCCTCAGTTTCCCCACTTGCAAATTTGATTTCCAAGTATTATAGGATCTGGCTTCTAGTACCTCTTCTGACCCATCAGACCTGCTGGGCTTTGAGAGTCTATGTATCTTGCCAATGACAACATCTACATTTATCTCTCCAGCCCAGACGTTTCCACTGAAACTTTATATTGAACTGCCTTTGTCAAGATCTCCACTTGGCTGCCTAATAAGTACCTCCAACTTAGCATGTCTGATTCCAAACTCCTGATGTCCCTTCATCCTCCAAATCTGTTCCTCCTTCTGCTTCTCAGTAAATGGAAATTCCATCTATTTAATTGCGTGGGTCAAAATCTCGATAGTCATCCTTGAATTTTCTCTCACACCTCACATCCACTCCATTAGCAAATGCTTTCAGCTCTACTTTCAAAATATATCCAAAAGTCGACCTCTTTTTAGCACCCTTGCTGGTACCATCTTGTCCCATGTCATCATCATTACCTGCCTAAGTACGTGCAACAGCCTCTTCAACAGGCAATCTGCTCCTGTCCATACCTCCCCCCTCCCCAGCTAATCTTCACGGAGCAGCCATGGCATCTTGTGAAAATGGAGTCAGGTCATGGGGCTCTTCCGAACAAGCCCTTGCACTGACTTCCCGGCTTGCTCAGCCTGAAAGGCAAAGCCCTGACTGTGGTCTACATGGTTGCATGAGCTGGTACCTCTCTGCTTCTCCTCGGGGCCTTTTGCACCTGACTGGACCCTCTGCCTGGCATGCGCTTCCTCCTGGTCCAGGCTCACCCCCACCCACTAGGCCCGCCGCCCACCTGTGGGTGAGAGCTCGGCCACACTGCCGATGTAGGGGCCGTGCAGGAAGCGGGGCTCGCTGTCGTTGATGTCCTGCACCTTGATGATGAACTCGGACTCGGGCTCCAGCAGGCGGTTGGTGGCGCGGTCCCGCGCCTGCGCCCGCAGCGTGTAGAAGGTCTTCTGCTCTCGGTCCAGGCGCTCCATGGCGTGGATGTCGCCCGTCAGCTCATCGATCAGGAAGATGGTCCCAGCGCCCTCGCCCGAGATGGTGTATTTGATGGCCCCATCACCCTCGTCTGAGTCCGAGTGGATCTGGGGAGGCAGGAGGAAGGCAGGGTGCAGATTGGTACGGAAGCACCTTGGCCCCCTCCCCATCACCTCGAGTCTCACAGTGGGGCTGTTCCTAAGCCCACCTCTTCCTCAACACACCCATTCTTCAGTGACAAACTGGGGTCCAGGGAGACACGCCTCACCCCACGCCCCAGTGTCCAGGGTGTCTCAGCAGATCCCCACGCTCTCTGCGCCAGCCTTACCTATGTAATCTGTACCCCCCACTCCCGCAGCCAGAGCTGTCCACCTCAGAGGCAGATCTGTGCGTGCTCCACCCCACAGCCACTTGCCACTTTTTCATGGCCCCACAACGCCTTTATGGAGTAGTCCGGGGCCATCTCCACCCGCTCTGCTCCTAATTAGAGCTCCGTGTCCTTATTTCTCTGCCTACTGAAAGTCTACTCACCCTGCAAAGCTCAGCTCAAATGCCAGCTCTCCTTGAAAGCTTTTCTAGACCCCCACCTGCCCCCTAAGATCTGTGCAGCACATCAAGCCATCCCTACAAGTCCAGTGCACAGGATCACTGTAGCCAGTGCTTCCCAAACCCGAATGTGCGTGCGAATCACCCGAGGAGCTCATTAAAGTGCAGACTCTGATGCAGTAGGTCTGGGGGTTGCTGTTCCTACAAGCTTCCAAGCTGCTGTCCATGACCTTGTTCTGGGTTATAGGTCCATGTCTCTCTAGGCTCTGAGCCTCACCCCTTCCCCCCTCTGCCCCAGCTTAGGCCTGGTAGCTTGCTCATCTTGGTATCTGGAGAGCCAGCCTCAGCCCTTGGCACATGGTGGGCACAGGGAGGGAAGAGATAGATGGGGAAAGAAATGCAACTGGAAGGAGCACCTACTATGTGCCAGGCACTGTGCTCAGTGATTTATGGACATATTTAGTTCAGTGTTCTTTAAAAAAAAAAAAAATACTAGAGTAGGTCTTGTTATCCTCATTGTGCAGTTGTGGGTTTTTTTCCTCCCATTTTCCTAATGAGGATTAAATGGGATGATTAGCTCAAGGTCAGACTGCTGCAGGAACTGGCCTGATTCATAGGCCGGACTTCCTGCACGCCATCCTCAAGCCTCCTGGGGGGAGCCCCAAGGAGGGAGAGGCAGTATAGCCTGGCCTTGGCTCCAGCATCATCTCCCTGTGTGTCCCGCACTAGTCACTGCACCTCTCTGGGCCTCGGTCACCTCCTCCGTAGCATGAGATCATAACAGCACCTCCCTCCTAGAGGAGCTGGCAGGCTACCTGAGCTGCAAGTCCACAGAAGGCCCTTGGTACCAGCCTGGCACCATGTGACACTTACAATATTTAATGGCCAGCATGGCAGGGGCCCTGCCACCGAGTGGGGCCTCAGCTGGGCCCTTGCTGGGTCACCGGGATGTGGGAGGGCTGAGGGAGCTGGGAGTGGCAAGGAGAGGGACTATTTACTAGAGGATTGAAGCTTTTTCACTGTTTTAACAGCAGTACAACCATACCGGCATGTACTAGCTGAAAATCAGCCCTGCCTGAGACATAATAAGTGTCCAATAAATGGTAGTTATCGTTATTATTATATTATTACTAAATGTTGGCTATATATAACTGGGATTTAATCCAGGCACTCTTAGGCTCCAGATCCCTGGCTGCTTTCACTGCACCTAGATCTCTCGGGCAAGGAACCAGCAGGACGTTCCCTTGCTCTCCCCAACAGAACACGTAGGTCCTGTCCCTCCAGTGCCCGAGAGGCGGAGGAAACCGCCTGGGAGGAAGCCATGACCTTGGCCAATCCCTGCTCCTCTCTAAGCTTCCACAGAGATTGCTGTGAATGACAGAATCCCGGGGGCCCTTTTGGGCAGGACACCGTGTACCCCTGCCTTGTCAGCAGGTTAACAGGTGCCAATGAAGTGGTCCTGGAGGGGGCCGAGGGCCCACCCCTGCCATGCAGGAGGCGCCCGGGTATAAATTCTGCTGGTGGAACTTTGTGTCTGAAAGGTGGATTATAGAAGTGCCATTTGGAAGATTGAATGGCCCATAAACATTTTCATATTTCATTAGCCGATTAATGGGCATCTCTCTCTTTTTGGCGAGTCTGCTGATTCTCAGCAGAAATTGCGGGGAGTAAATGGAAGCGTCTGGTGGAACCTTTCCGGGTCCCCGTCCTGTTATAGATTGCCCCAATTAATGCCCGTCCTGGGCTCCACTGAGAAGCCTTCTTCCTGTCCAGTTACTGTTAATAGATTTCTCATAAGTGGCTGGATTGTAAAAACCTCATAACTCAGTTTAATGCCCCCAATAAAATTATCTCAGGACGTCGGCCCTGAATCATCGGCAGTGCAGGGATGAGACCTGTCTCTCCTGTTTGCTGTTTATGCTCTGCCTCCACCTTTGGGCAAAAGGGGAGTTAGGGATAGGTGAGAGTGGACCTGTTCCCTTTTGGGGTGCCTCCACCCACTTCCCAGCCTGACCTGGTGTCCACTCAGCAAACATTTCTGAGCATTGTGGCAGAATAGATGCCACCCGGGAGGATGCTATAATCTTGCAAGTCGTCATCATGCCATTTGAAACATTATTATTATTCCCGTTTCTCAGATGAGAAAACTGAGGCACAAAAAGGGAAGTCATCTGCCTTGTCACTCGGGGGAAGCCGAGCTCCCGACCCCCTCACTCACTCATGTTATGAATGTGGGATTGTTAATTTTACCTGCTGAGTCCATGTTCCCTACCTGGCGCAGGTGCACTCAGCATTAAAGGAGAGCATGTTTGCAATGACCTAAGCACTTTGTACAGAGTTGCCTTCTTCCCCTTTCTACCTCCCAGCTTCCCCTCATGTCCCTGCAGCCCTTGCCATTTTAACGCAGACCCTGAAGGGGTCACTTCTGATTGTGAAGTGGGGAAGAGGAATGGGCACAGGAGGGGACCTCATCCATGTTCGTCTGTGAAGAGGGATACGGAGCTCACGTGGAGCGACTCTCGGGGGCCACAGAGTCAGGCGGGGCTGATCCACAGGCGGGAGCTGTGCATTTGGTGGGGTTGGGGCTGCCTGACCGGCACCTGATTCGGGGGTGGAGAGGATGTACCTGGGGCTTTATCCCACAGATACTTCTCAAGACACAACTATGAGCAGAGGCTGGAGGATGATGCTCATTTATCTGGCGCCTACTATGTGCCTGACATGCGGGCCCATCTCTGCAGAAATCTGAGCTCTGGGGCATAGGCGCGTGCCGCCCTCCCCTTTTCCAGGTGGAGGGACTGAGATGGGGCCAGGACAGTTTGACTCCAAGGCATTGGTAGGTCCCTCTGCAACCTCGAGAATCTGGCTGGTCCACTTACAGTGTTTCTGGCCAAAGAGGGAGAAAGGCAGAGGGAGCAGGTGGCGGGACGGCCACTGGGCCATATGGCCGGGAGAGGCCTGAACACCGTCTTTTGCCCTGCACATGGCAGGCCACAGTCATTGGTGGCCTCTTCTAGCTGAGCCTCTATTTCATTGTTTGGAAAAGGACTTGAACTCACAGAATAGGAAAACTGATGGGATTCAGGAGCAGCAGAGTGCCAGCTTCTGTTTAGTCACTGTCCTGCTGCAAAGGACTGACCCTCAGTATTCTCATGTGAAAATAGGACAAGTGTCTGAAGTTTCATTCCTGGCACCTAGCAGGTGTTCTGCACAGAACTTCCCTCTCCTTCCCCTTCCTGGTCCTCGGAGGGATTGAGATCACCTGCTTCATCTCTTGCCACAAGAACCATAGGCCAAACCCTGATCCACTGGAGATACAGAGGCATCACCCAATACCTTCTCGTCTTTTAAGCTCAACTTGTTTCCTCCTCCAGGCAGCCTTCTCAGGTGCCCTTCATTTGAATGAAGAGCCCTCACCCTGCTCCATAGCCTTCCCCCATGCACACTCCACTCTGCTCCGTGCTCCCCTGTCACTCCTCAGTGTTGCACCTCTGTGCCTCCGGCTCTCATGGGCCTCGGGACAGGTCTCTGTCTGAAACCCCCATGCCTGGCACATACTAGTGGGCTGGGTGCTGGGAAATGGAAATGAATGGTCCAATGCTTGCTCTTCAAGGTGGTGCAGAGAAAATGCATGGGCACTAGGAGAGCTGAGTGTGTATGAGAGTGTGTGTGTGTGTGTGTGTGTGTGTGTGTGTGTACATGCACATGAGAGTGAGATTAGGAGCTCCTTGAGGAACAAGCATCTGGCTGTTCATTTTCATCTTCCCAGCATGCAGCGCAGGGCACAGCACCAAACATATTGAATACATGAATAATAAAAAGATACAACTGTCATTAGAATTCCCTAGCTATCTTCTGGAACTTCCGGAAGAGCCAGTTGCTCTGTGAAATCCCAGGTGCACATGAGCTATAGTAGGAGGAGACAGACACACTGAGCGCGCCAGGCACCATGCTAGACCCTTTGCTGTCGACCTCATTGATATCACTTAACGATCTTGAATCAGTGATTATTCTCTCCCCTATTGTACAGATTGGCAAACTGAGGCTCAGAGTGGGCCCATATCCTATCTAATGTTGCGCAGTGGACAAGAGGCAGGCCCGAGGTCAGTCTGACTTCACGGCATCAAGTGTGGACAGCCCTGGAGGAGACCCTCCCCTTAAGCCCCAGCCCTTGATCATAACCAATGTAAAAAACACAAGAGTGATGGTCCTGCATCCCATGGGGGGCTGAGAAATGGGATTTATGAGGCCATTAATTACTTCCTCCTAATTAAATCAAAATTAAATACGAGCAGAGGTACGTTTTCCTTATTAAAGACAATTAAACGGACAGTGTGGCTACGCAAATAAAACGAGTCCAGGATTTAAACAGCAAGCAAATGAAATCAAAAGCCTCCCCAAGAATGAAGGGTCTGTTCACGCCCGTGCTACTCGTAAACCAGGAGTTCATCAATTTTCTTTAAATATTAGCAACTTAATTAAATCTGCTCTCCTCCCCACGTTAATCCTGCCGTATATCTAAAATAGATCTCACCGCCCACAGGAGTTGGTCATAAGTGCTGACCCCATAATTCTATCTTTAAAAAAAATTAAAAATCCTACCAAATCCACAGCCAGCTGACAGAAGCCTCCGGGGAAATTATGGTTAGGAAAGGGGATTAGTCAAAGTACCCAGATTGTATGGAAATGCTGGGAGGTGCTTGGAGGGCTGTGTTGTGAGAAGGTGGGGGGGTGGGGGCGGCTGCTCAGGGGGGCAGGCCAGCCGCAGGGAGCTGTTGGTGTGAGGCCACAGCCCGGGGCCCAGCGGTTCCTGCGGGTGCCGACAAGAACCTGGTGGTGAGTGATGGAGGAGGCGGTTGTAAAATAGGTTACCGTTGGGCCCGGGTTCACTTTGCGGATGGTGCTGTTGCTAAGCTACCTTTGGAATTCGACAAGGACGGATGCTCTGAGTGGTTCCCTGGGGCGGGGGACCGGGAAGCAATGAATTAGCTGAAACCATAGAGAAGTCCTTTCTCCCTTAAGAACCAGAGAGTGTGGTGTGAGTGTGTGCGTGCATGCGTATGTGTGTACACACCACCACTTGTACAGGCATGGGACTGGCTGGAGAGCCCAAGTGCATATTCCCGGGGTAAGGGGTGTGCTAGCGACCACTTGCCCTGACTTCATGGCAAGAAGCTGGATGTCAGTTTGCCAGGAAGGCTTCTGGGAGTTGGGGTAGGTGCTCACAGCATCCTTGAAGATGTACCCAATATGGTGCATCTGTCAGCAAAGACCTAGAATAAGAAAAACTAGCATATGCCGGGAGCCAGGCAGGAGTCTAGCTTAACATATGCTAGCTGGTTGACCCTTCACCACAACCCTTTAAGGAGGTGTTAGCACAGCCCTACTCAGCAGATAAGGAAACTGGGGTGCAGAGTGTTTAAATAACATAGCCAAGGTCACAGAAATAATAAGCAGCAAAATGGGAATCTGAGCCTGGGTGTCCGGCTCCAGTTGCCCCCCTGAGCCACACGCTACGGTGCCCTTCTTTCATAGGAAAGTGTACTCTGGGCAAATGTTTGCAAAGAGATGGGAACTTCTCTTTCCTCCCAATGTGGTGTGCTTTTCTGGAAGTTACCTTGAGTGAGAGAGGAGGGGCTCTGGGTGCAGATGTCGGAGAGGAGGAGAGCACAGTCATGACAGCATTGGGGATGGCTCCTCCCCCAGGAGGCACAATGTTTGGCTCAAGTAGACACTGGACACAGGACACTTCAATTGCACTGGGTCAGGAGCCGGTGTCAGGAGGCCTGGTCTCTCAGGTTGGGTCTGCCACTGGGTTACTACGGGGTGTTGGCATGAAGTTCTCTGCCTCTGGCCTCAGTTTCCCCATCTTATAATGAAGAGACTCACTAGGGCCCTTCACCCACAGTCTGGCCCTTCCATCACTGCCAGACAGTGGGTCAGGGAGAGAGGGGTGGGGTGGGCTCGTGAGGTCAAGATGATAATGACTGGGTGGATGCAGGCCTAAGTGGCGAATCACAGCTCCGCTCTGTGGGATGTGGGTGGCTGGGGAGACCTAGCTCAGAGCCCTGGCTGTGGGCAGACAACAGGGCCAGCCGCCCAAGCCCAGCACAGCTGATGATTGGGAGATGGGGCAGAGTCCTTCCCAGCCTCCAGGGTTTTCCTCGACCAAGGTCCTCCTCCCAGGCCCAAGAGTCTGGGAGGCATTTGGAGAATCAAGTCAGGATTTGAACCTCCAACACACAGAGGTTCAAATCCTGACTTAGCCACTTGCCTATTCCGTGACCTTGCCCTCACAGGACCTCAGATTCCTCAGATTCCTGTTGCCAGCAAAAGGCAACAATAAGTTTATCCTGGCAGTTTAAGAGTTAAATGCTTTATATGGGAATTTTAAAAAAGCAACAATAAACAAACAACAAGGCATGGGTTAGACATTTTATATACTCAGTTTTCTTTAACCCTTTCGACTACCTTAGGGAGGAGGCTGGTTTAGCCCCACTTACCCAGCTGAGGAGACTGAGGCCAGAGAAGCCAAGACTTACTTAAGGCAGTAATGGTTCATGGGTTAGGGGAACCAGGTCTGGAACTCCAGGGTACATGGCTCTCATGCCTGCATCCTCGGCTCCTTCACCACTAGCCACTGCCTAGCCAGTGCGGTCCCCACTCCTCACCCCCACTTTCTCACTGGTCTGACTGGAAGTTGGGCATCCTAGGCGCTGCCAATAGTCGGCGGGGTGACCTTGAGCAAGGACATGAACCTCTCTGAGCTCTGTCTGTCCAATGTCTGCTTTGTTCAGCTGTGAGAATCAACTTCAGCCACATGTATAGAGGGGAAAATAGCCAAGGACCAGGGACGACTGTCTACAGCAGAGAATTTCCTGCAAGGCAAACCCAAAGATTACATTAAGACTTTCCTCTCTTCCTTGTCAAGGGCCCTGATCCCTGAGCCTCTGAACAGAGCAGCTTGTTCAGACTCATATAAACACACGAGGAACTCCAGGATTGGGCTCGTCCATCTCTGCTGACCAAAACCTCCTACAAAGCTGATTGGCTTCAGCAGAAGCCAGAGAACTGACCCTGGCACCGCTCTGCTTTTCATGGCCGACAAGCACCCCATACCTTAACTGCTGGCATTTCTCTAAATAAGCCAGGCTCTTTCAGGCCTCGGAAAGTTTTTGCACAAGCTATGCTCTCTTCCCTATCAGCCTGATGAACTCCTCTTCATACATCAAAACCCGGCTCAGGTATTTTCTCCCCTGAAGCCCGGAGACCCCTTCTACCACAAAACCAGTCAACAGATACCATCAATTGGATGCCTACTTAGTGCCAGGGGCTGACTTTTTATGTACTGGGGTATCCACGACTCTGCGCAGGCCCTGAATAGCAGAGGGTAGAGCAGCCCACCTGGGTCCCAGGAGCTCAGGGACTGAATGGTTGAATAAAAGTCTTAACTCTTTATAATCTGAGGGCACAGATTTTCACCGCGGGCGACAGCGCGGCTCCCACATTTACTAACCAGACTAACCAGCATTTACACAGAGAGGTACAGGAAGTAGCAGTCATTCATTCTTTCACTTAATGAGCAGTTTGTGTGAACAGTGTCTGTGCTAGACACCGGGGATTTAATGGTGAACAAAACAAACACTAATAGGAAAGACATACATTAATTGCATAATCAAACAAACACATGCATAATTAAGTGTCATGAAGGAAAGATTCAGGGCCCTCTCGGCGGGCACATGACAGGGGAGGATGCGCGCACACACAGAGGGATGCTGCCCAGTGCACTGTGGTCAGGGATGGCTTCTCTGAGGAGGTGGCATTTGAGCTGAGCCCTGAGTGTGAGTATAAAGTAGGAGGAGCAGGCGGGGGCAGTTCAGGGAAAGGGAACAATGCAGGCAAAGCAGCAGTGGGGCATTGGAGGGAACTCAGAGTATGGCAGGAGGTGAGGCTGGTGGGGTACCCAGATCTTGGTAGGTAATGGGATGGACCCCACATGCCTGGGAAGTTTTGAAAAAAAATTAAGCAGGGCGGGGAAGAAGAGGTGTGTGACACCAGTAGTTTTGCAGACTTGTTTCTACCTTCTAGATGCATCTCACTGCCAAATGGACCAGGTTCACCTTCTGGACTGTAAAGATTCAAAGGCCAGGGGGACTAGAGGGGGGCTGTGTGGGGTAGGGGGGCACAGTGCATGACCCTGATATCTGTCCTCCCCCAGCGTGACAGCTGGGAGGAGCCAACACGGGGTGGGCTGAGGGGGCGCAGGGAACCGGGTCCCTAGCCCCTGCAGTGGGTGTCTCCGGGTGCTGCGGCGCAGGTGCGGGGGTTCACTTTACCTTGCCCACGTACAGCGGCTCGGTGCCCGTGTACTCCTCCACCACGAAGAACTGGTTCCACACCCAGCCGCGCTTCACGCGCCCCGGGCCCAGCGCGCTGTCCTGCCGGGCCCCGGGCGCAGGGGGCGCAGGGGGCGCAGGGGGCGCAGGGGGCGCAGGGGTGCCCGCAGCCCACAGGCGCCCCAGCAGCGGTGGCGGCGGGGGCAGCAGCAGCAGCAGCAGCACCGCGGGCGACAGCGCGGGCCCCGCGCGGAGCCCCCGCCCCTCTGGCCTCGGCCTCATGCTTGGCCTGCGCGCGGCCGCGGCCCAGGCGCATGGACGGCGGCGCCGGGGCTTCCCCGCCGGGTGGCACGACGGCGCGGCGCCGCGTCACATGGTGGCCTCCGCGCGGCCGCCGGGGCGCCGCCCCCGACGGGGCACCCGGACAGGCCCGCGGCCCTGGACGCCGCCCCGCCGGCCGCGGGGGCGCCCGGCTGCAGGGGGAGGGGGCGCGGCCGCACCCGGGGCATGGACGGCCCCCGGGGTCCCCGCCCGCGCCCCCCTCGCGGCGCCGGGGCGGGATCAGCAGGCGGCGCCCCCGCAGCGCCCGGGGCGGGTGTGCGCCATGGTCCCTGCGCGGAGGCGGGTGGCCTGGGGTGGGCAGAGCCTCCGAGGACCAGGAGCCTGCGGGAGAAACAAGGAGACATCAGAGCAGGCCCGGGCGGGGGCGGGGCGGGGCGGGCTGCGCTCCCTCCTCCCTTCCTCACTGATCCGCACCTGGTGCGCGCCCGCCCCGCGCGCGCTGGGACCGAGGAAGCCGCGGCCCGTCGTGCGCCCAGTTTGCTGGGACTCGGAGTCTGGTGGGCCGCCCCAGACCCCCAGGTCCCATGCCCGGATCCTTCCTTTCAACTCCCATCACACACCCTCCTCGCCCGCCCTGTCGGGGCTTCCTCCAAGTCCTTCCCAGCGGTTCTCCACCAGCCCCCACTTCCACGCCAGGGGCCGGGCCGTCCTCCCGTCCACCCCCATCCCCCGCCCAGCTCAGCCCCTGCACATCCCCCATCCGGAAGGCCCGCCTCTCCTCCAGGGGTCTTCAGGGAGCGCCCAGCCCGCAGCCACCCCACCCTCGCCTCCCCCAGCAGCGCACAGGGGATTCCATCCCGCACAGGAGCCCAGGGAGGTTGCTCCTGCCCTACCCTCCAGAGCAGGTGCCTGAGTCCCAGAGGGCTTTGCGGAGGGTGTGTGTGTGTGTGTGTGTGTGTGTGTGTTCTGTGTGACACAGGGCAGGGTCACAACCCCCCTGAGCTTGCCTCTGGGGTTTCCACATCCCCCCGGAAAACCTTAACCAGAGCCTGAGAGACATTCCTGCTCCCCCATCCTGGGCCAGCACTGCCCTCCCCAGATCAATCCATCTCTCCTTCCCTCCCTCCATCAGATCCTGCTTTCAGCAAGAAAGGATCTGAGGGACTAACTCCTACTCAAGCCATAATGATGAATAATGGCTTAATGTGGGTGTTTACAGGGGACAGCAATGCTGCTTTAATGGAGGAATTTCAGGCGCTAAGAACAGTGCGTAGAGGTGAGGGGCTCAGTCCCCACTCCTGCTGTTCCCAAGCCCAGTTCAGCTCAGTTCAACAAGTCATTTCCACCGAGTTTCCACTCTCTGCCAGGTTTGGGGGAACACTAGGGCAAAGACACATAAGCACATGGCTTGGTGGGGTGGGACAGACTCCCCAAAACAACCTAAAAGCAGGTGGCATGTGATCTGGGCTAAAAAGAGGGTGCAGCCTGAGATTAGCTGAGCTCAGGGAAGGGAGTGGGTGCATGAGTCTGGAAAGGGGAGGCAGGCAGGGGAAATCAGGGTGGCTTCTTGGAGGAGGGGGTATCTGAGCAGGTAGGAAGAAAAGGATGGGCACTGCGCATTCAGGTAAAGGTGTGTACAGGCAGGCTGGGGGTGCAGGCTAGTCTGGGGAGTTAGATTGGGAAATTGAGGTATGTGGCTGGGCAGAGGAGGTAGGAAGGACTGATCTGGCCCCAGTCAAGTCCTCCAGCAGAGAAGGGAAGTGGCTGGAATGTTTGGGGCAGAAGAAATGCAACCACCTCCTTTGACCACGGCCACAGCTTGCAGTTCTTATGCCTTTAACTCACTAACTCACCGAGTCACAACCATGAAAGCTGGTGTCAGATACATTTTTGGGATTCTCCACGGCCCAGCGCACTTTCCAAGCAGTGACTCCAGAATTTCTTTATGGAAGGGGTTTCCAGTTAGGGAGTCTGTATTTTTTGGAAGGTGGGGGTGATGGTGAGGGGGCTAAAACTGCATTTCAGGGTAACAAGGATAAGAAACCATCAATCCTCCGTAGAGAACAGAGCGGCAACCTGGACCTGCTTGTCCCTCCTTCTTTGAGGCCCCACTGTGAACTAATGGAGATCAGGAGGACCCACACCCTGCGGTGAGCATCCTCAGAACCCCCTCCCGCCCTTCCTTGCCCACCTTATGGGGCTTGGGGATGCTGGTAGAACCAAGGCATGCTGGCAGGGCCTCCCCCACCCTGGCTCCGCAATCCAGGGCTGTGCAGGGCCCCTGGGGGTCTGGCTTTGATTCCTCACATGATGGCCAGGACTGGTCCTAATGAGGCGGGAGTTATGGGTGAGGAGGAGGCACTGCTCCGAAGCCTTCATTTCCTGGAGCTTATGACTTCCCTGCACACCAGGAACTGCTCCCCTGACTCCAGCAGCAGTTCCAGGGCCCATCACAGCTCTGCAGGGATGCACAGGGGAAGGGCTGGCGGAAGGAGGCTTGGGGGGAGCCTGACGTTTTCTGTGGGGAGGGCTGTGGGGGACATAAGGGGGAGGAAAGGGGTGATCTCCCAGTGCTTGCAGCCCCCCCCCATTGTTGCTTTCTCTCCCTTCTTCCTTTCCACCCTCCCTCCCTCCCCTCTTTCCTTGCAGCTTTTACAAGAGAGGGACACACTAAGGCTCAGTCATTCATTTATCAAACATTAGCATCTACTACAAGTGGGAGAGCAAATGCATTTCATTCATTCATTCAACATACTGCATTAAAATCATTTTGTGTAAGACAGCAAATGCAATCAGCTACTCAACTACATATCAGGAGAGAGATGATTCTCTGGTTATTCATTTACTCTTCCTACAAATGTTTACCAGTACCTCCTGGACGCCAGCTCATGTGCTGAGTATGGGTTAAAGTGATAAATAAAACAGTCTCAGCCCTCATGGAACAGACCTTCTGACAATAAAGAAATGAAACCTACAATATAATTCAGGGAGTGATAAATGTTAAGAAGAAATACAAACCAGGGAAGAGAGGAACAGTGGGCTGGGTGGTGTGTTATTATATAGAGAGGGTATCGGGGAGGCCTCCCCGAGGAGGTGACATTTGCCTGTTCTGGGAGGATGAAAAGGACCTGGGCATGAGATGGTTCCATGCAGAGGGAGCAGCATGTGCAAAGGCCCAGAGGCTGGAAGAAGTTGAGCAAAAGCAAGGAGACCACTGTGGCTGATCCAGAGCAGGGGGTGGCTGAAGGCGAGGCATGAGAGGGGGTTCCTGGCCACATCAGGCAGACCCTGGAGGAGGGGAAGCAGTTTCCACTATATTTTGAGTGTGTAGAGAAGCACTTGGGGAAATTTTACACAACAGAAGATGGAAACAGTGTATAGCCAGGAAGGCATGTTGTGATGGAGTCCTTCACCTTCAGGGGGCCAAGCTCGCAGGTGGCAGAGCAGGGATGGTGTCATGTACAAGGTGCACTTGAGGTCAAAAGAGCAGGAAGAGTTTGGACAGTGGAATGTGGGGTGTTGGGGAGGAGTTCTTGATGAGATGGCTTCCCTGGGGCAACACCTGGGAGGTCACATTCCACTGTAGGAGGCAGAGCAGAGTCCAAGCACTTCGCCCAGAGATGCAAGAAGAAGTGGTGATGGAAGGGGGCCTTGAGCCCAGGACTCCTCTGCTGTGGGGCATCCCTTCTGTGTGGGTGCACCAGTCCGGTGCTGGGCTGCAGAACAAGGGTGGCTGCCACTCAGCCCCCAGTTGCCCTGGAGGCACATCCTGCACTGGTGTTTCAGGGGTGGGGCCAGCCCTCACAGCCCCACCCTGGCCTCCTGGGGCCTTGGTACCTCGGTAAACCAGAACTCCCTCCCTCTGCCTGCTGGCAGCTTTCCTGGCTGCCCGCCCACTCTTCACCACTCTGCGCAGCCCTGCCAGCGCCGCCACCGCAGACACACGGGCCTCAGCTCCCCTCTATTTCTCCCTTTCCTGCTCCAACTGCTTCACCTGAGTGGGTGACTGCCCCAGGGCCCTGTCCTGGCCTTCAGAGTCCTTCAGGAGAGGCAGCCGGGGAGCCCCGGGGCTGCGTTCAACTCTGCTGGCCTCACTAAGGGATCTTCGGCACGTTGGTGGTCTCCCCTGGCCGCAGGCCTCCACCTACCGCGTAGTGGCTTCATCTGAAATGGGATTAAGAGTCGAGCTCCTGCCTGGATCAGGACCTGTGGGCTTCGCCTGACCTGCCCTTCAGCATCTCCAGCTGTGAGCCATGTGCACTCAGGTCCACGCACTTGTGTGCATTCCTACTGTGTGCAGACGTGTCTGCAGTCACATATGTCAACACATGTGCATGTCTGGTGCACATTCCTTCATTCTACAGGTATTTGTGAGTTTTCACCCTGTGCTGCTGTAGGCACCATGAAAAGAAAGACCACTGGCCTTTGTAAGTCTAGTGGGGACACACGAGAAACAGCCACATAAATAGTAAGTCTGATGGTAGTAAGTGCTATGAAGAAAAACAAGATAGGGGAAGGAGCACAGGGAATATAGGAGTAGGGAATTTCTTTCTCTCTCTCAAAATCTATTACAAATAATAATTTATACAAAGTGGTCAGGGAAGCCCCATGGTTATGATGACAATTGAACAGAGATCCAAAGTGAAGCAGTAGGGAGCTGTGAACATAGCCTGTGAACAAGAATGTTCCAGGCTCAAGGAACAAACATTGAGTGCAAAGGCCCTGGGGTCAGTCAGTGCAGGAGGAACAACCAGGTGTGCAAGAGGAACAACCAGGACTCAGTGTTGCCAGAATGGAGCAAGTGCAGGGGTATGCAGAAGAGGAGGTCAGAGGTGTGGACCCTGCAGGGGCTCCTTGGGGCCTTGACTGAGATGGGATCTTAGGAGGGTTGAGCAGAGGAATGCCACGATCTGATTTATGTTTTAAAAGATCACTCTGGCTGGCTCTTATGTTCAAAGCAGAGGGAAGCTGGGGCTGGGCATGGGTTGGGGGCTATTTCAATAATCC
The DNA here is from genome assembly GCF_964194135.1 of Talpa europaea. NCBI lineage: Eukaryota > Metazoa > Chordata > Mammalia > Eulipotyphla > Talpidae > Talpa > Talpa europaea. The sequence goes on along the minus strand of NC_140078.1, from coordinate 9,444,991 downwards.
AGTGAGAGGTAAAGGTGGTTGGATCCAGCGGTAACAGTGGAGGGACTAAGAAGGGAGCTTGAAATACACTTATAGGCCAGAGTGTGGCTCATCAGTGACCACGCCTGCAGCCGGAACAATGGAACAACAAGTTTCCTTTTCCCAGCTGAAGACAACTGTGGGCAGAGCAGATCTGGGGAGAAAATCAGGGACTCAATTTGACATGTTGGAATCAAGTTTTGGGCATGTTACATTCAAAATGCCTCCTAGACATCGATGAAGATTGGAGCAGGCAACTACAGTCAGGAGCTCGAGGGGGAGGTCCTGCCTGCAGATACACACATGGGAATTAGGGTGGTTTTTAGAGCTGAGACTGCCTGGGCCCATCAGGAGTGAGCATAAGTGGAGGGTCCCAGCTCCTCAACATACGAAGAACAGGGAGGTAAAGAGGAAACAGCCACAGAGACTGAGAAAGAGAGGAAGGCAGCGAGGAGATACGGAAGCCGACAGAAAACAGTGCTGTGGGGGGAGGGAGTCACCTATTGTGCTAGCGCTGCTGTCAGGCTTTGCCTGCGTCGGTGCCACTTTCTATCTGCTGTCCCAGCATAACTATTAATAGTGTCCCACCCCCTTTTACTCCAGTTCAGAAGACAAATTATAGGGTCATCTGCCTGCTAGGTCAAGTTAGAGGCAGGCATGGAATAGACCATTGGATGCAGCGGCAGAGTGGTTAGTGGCCTTGAGGAAGGTCATTTCGGTGGAGTGTTGGTGAACAAACTTGGCTGGAGCGCCTTCAGGAGACACTGGGAGGACAGCTGGAGGGCACATGTGTGGGTGGGTCACTGCCCCTCTCCCCAGGTTTGCTTTGCCAGCTCCTCCAGCCCCATCCCTACCCCAGCAGTCCAGCTGGGTTTTATGTTGTTTGAAAGAGAGTGATTGGAAATAGCCAATCCATTCCCCCCACATTCCCTTCTTTCTTGTTTCAGTAGTCACCTTCCCTTGGCTGTGGGTTTAGTCTATGCCATGAAGAGCCATCTCCTCTCTCCTCACCAGCGATTGGTTTAGAAAGTACTATGGGTCACAGTACTGGCCAATGAAATACAAAGGGAGATGTACTGGGAAACTCTGGGAAATTTTTTTTTTTCACTCTATAAAGAGATGACTTGAGGGGCCTCCCTGGTGGCACAAGGGGTTAAGATGCAGCACTGTGAAGCTATCCACAACTACTGCAGCGTGAGTTTGATCCCTAGCCAGGGAGCTACCCCCATGGTACAGCAGACCTCTCCTGTCTCGTCTGCTGCTCCCCTCAGCACTGTATTTTGGTCAATCCATCTGTTCTGCTCCCCACTCTGTCTCTGATGAATCCTCTCACCCCACTGCACCTCTGGCCTGTACCCCAGTTCTTGTAAGCATAAATAAATCTTTTTTCAAAAGATGTCTTGAGGAGAAAATTTTTGGGTTTTTTTGCATGTGTGAGGAGGTGATGGCTGGAGCAATAGTGACTATTTTGGGACAATGAGGGGAGCCATTCCTTTTGGGACATACTAAGAAGAGATGGAATAGTCCGTATCCTTGATGGTATTGTTGAGCCACTGAGTTTATCCACTCTAAGTCACAAAGATCCAGTTCCAACCCCTACTTCCTCTGGCTCTCATTCTCTCTCCTCTGAATTCTGTCACCCGCCTATCTGGGTCTTCCTCTAGGGTTTGTTAGCTGTGATGGCAAGCTTCTGGAGGGCAGAGTCCGTGTCTATTACTTTTTCCATCCCTCCCTTCCCGTACGCACATCTGGCAGAGCCAAGCACAGATCCCCAGCCTGGGAGAGATTCAGAAGCAGCTTTCCTCAGACAGATTTTTGAGAGCTGCTTGGGCAACATGTCTTTCCTCTCACTGAGCAGCTGCCAGTCTCGTGGATTTACTATGGCCTTGTCTATACTCTGGACATCCGCATGGCTGCCCACACTGTGTCCTTCCAGCATCTGGACCGGGTGGCCAGCCTGTCCTTTCTTGATTTCTCAGTGCCTGCTACCACTGCTGCCAAGCCTGTGTGACTGCCAGCTCAGTGGCTCCAGGCCCTCCTTTGTCTTCCGGCTGTCTCCCTGGGGACAGAGGAAGGGCTACCTACCCATCCCACATTTGTTACCAGCCTTTCACTCTGCCAAGACCAAAAAGAGAGGCAGACAGAGTGGCCCCCAGAGAGGACAAAGCTGGGGAGGCCCCATCATTCCGCGTGGGACTCCTTACCCCTAATAGATGTCACTCCATCTCTGGGGAGGAATTTAACAGCCACGGGACCTAAGATCTTGGGGTTCAAAGTCAGGCCAGAGTTTAAGTCCCAGGTCTATTGTTTTCCTGTTTGCATGATTTTGGTAATTTGCTGCCTTTCTCCAAGCCTTCGTTTTCTCAACTGAAAAATGATCATAATAGTGTTAACCTGTGTGGACCACTGTGGGGACTGATGAGAAGAGGCTTGTGAAGGAATCCACAGCTTTGCAGCCAATGCCAGTGAATGCAACAGCAATGGTGGTGGTGATTATTATTCCTGATTGCCTGACAAATTCTACTGGACCCCATGTGACATACAAAGTATTGTGACCAGGTAGAAGGGGTTCATAGAGATTCTTCACTTACTCATCCATGACTCACGCATTTGTCTAACCATTGCTTTGAGGCCTTGAGTGCCGCTGGTTCCAAGAAGAGTAAAGATTTGTGCAGGGTCAAGGCGGTTCCTGCTCTGGAGCTGGGTGGGTGCCTGGGGCAAGGGTAATGCAAGAAGAAGCTCATTCACTTGTCCATTCGTTCATGCTCTCCATCCTGCACACTGGCTTGGCACATATCTGTCCTTCCTCCATGCCCACCTGGCTTCCAGGTCTGCCATTGGGAGCTGTGCCTGGCAGTCTGGCTCCTGTCTGCCCCCTCTGAGTCCCAAGGGCACTATGCCTACTGGGTCCTGAGCCCAGTGCTCTGCTTGGCTGCTACCTTCTCCCTGGAGGGAAATTACTTTTACCAGCTTACTGTTCTTCCTCCAGGCCAGACTGGACCCCAGTGAAATGCAGGAACTGTTGAAGTATGGAGGGGCGCCGGGCAGGGACACCTTGTCTGCTGATCTCTCATGGGCCTCCGCTCCCCAGAAGGAAGGCACAGGGGAGCCGTCCACAAGACAGCAGGCCAGTGAGTGTCTCGTGTGCCCTTGACATGCATGAGCACGAGTGTGCACGTGCATCACCAGTGGGGTGTGCAGGGGCAGGAGGCCATGTGCTGCACCCAGCTCCCGACATGTAGCAGGTGCTCAGACGTGTGGAGTGGGGGCCCGGATGGGGTCCCTGGGCCCGTGGGTGTGATGCACTTGTCTTATAAGCTCAGAGGGTATTGCTGGGCAATTGCAGTGTGTGTGTGTGTGGAGTCAGGATATGCCGAAGCTTCTGGGCTTGGTAGCTGGATCATTATCCCGGGAGACAGACATGGGAGGTCAGCGGAGAGGGATGAGTAGAGTTGGGGCCATACGCACCCCATTTACATGGTCACCTCATCTGAAAAGGCTGGCCCAAGGCTCAGTGTTGACCCCGCCCCAGCCTATGCTGGGCAGGCCACCAGATGCGCCTCCACAGTCCCGTTCGGTGTGGAAGCTTCTCCAACTCAAATGCTTCCCCAGAGCCCTTTAACCTTCAAGATGAAACTGAGCTCGGCCCTGGCATTCGTTATTAGCGCTCGGTGTCGGAGACGGGTCTCAGGCAGCGACTCCGGGGGCAATCCTCTGAGGGGGACGCCCTTATTTGTCCTCATTTTTTCAGATGAAACTGAGACACAAGAGGTTATGGGACTGGCTCAGGGTCATACAGCCGGTATGTCATGGAACTGAGACTTGAACTCCAGGTTGTTTGCTCCAAAACCTGTGCCTGGAGCCCCTCCCCACATGGCCACAAGCGCCCTGCAAGGCCCGGACCTGCCCCCTCCACCTATGGACACCGGCTCCTCACGGACCGTCTCCTGGGCTGCGGCACCGCCACTACTTCCCTGCCTCTGGAACTCCGCTCCCGCCGTGGCCTCCACCAGGAAGGCCCTGCTCCCCTGTTGCCCCAAGTCCAATCCCGACCCACTTCTCAGGACCCCGCCCACTCCCTCTCCCATCAGTGAGCTCTCGCACCTGAGCCCCAGCTCAGGACCAGGCTCTCCCTCCTCTGTCTCAGCCCTCTGTCTACTGGCTGCAGGGGCCTCCATCATTGCTCTGCCCACAGCTCCCAACTCTGTGCCATGCTCAGGGTGGCACGAAAGAACATGTGATGAGTGGAAGGAAGAGGGGGTGGTGGATGGGCGACCAGAAGGCAGGTGCGGCGCTTGCCTGATTCCGCCTTCCTCCCCCAGACCGTCCTGCAACAATGTCGCTTTCTTCTGCTTGTTGCATTTGTTGACGTATCAAATATTTATTGAGCACCTACTATATGCTGCCAGCTGGGCTAGAGACTGAGGATGAGGCAGTGGCAAATCAAAGCCCTGTCCCTTCTGGGGTGTGTGTGTGTGTGTGTGTGTGTGTGTACGTGTGTGTGTGTGTGTGTGTGTGTAAGGGGGAAACACCGTCATTAAGCCAATAATCACTTAAGTACACATAATCACATAATCACTTAAGTAATCGTACAATCATCAACTGAATCAAGTTCTACAAAGAGAAAGTACAGGGAACCCCGTGTTCAACAGGGGCACAGCCCCACTAGGGAGGGGCTTTTGAGCTGAAATTTCAGGAGGAAAGAGACAGACTGGGGCACAGTAACAGGATCTGCCAAGCCACATGGGGGGGGTGTGGGGGGGTGTCAGGGGGACTGAAATTTGAGGAGCCAGCGCCCAGCACATGACCAGGGGCTGGAGGGGTTTAGATTTTGGCTCAAGGGCTCGAGGTCTTGAAAGGTTTCTCACAGGGGAGATGTCATCCAACTTGTGTTTTAACATTGCTGCGTAAAGAACAGACAGCGGCGGGTCGGCAGCAGGGGCCAGGGAGGAGGGGGCGCGGTGCCTGGGAGGGCGCCGTGGTGGCTCAGCCCGCGGGGCCGTCTCAGGAGGAGGAGAGGTGACAGACGGGCACTATTTAGGAAGCAAAGTGGACCAGGCTTGGTGATGGCGCAGACACAGGGAACAAGCACGGGAGAGACATTGAGAAGGGCTGACATGTATCCATCCCCCACTAAGAGCCAGGCCCCGTTCTGCCACTTGATGTGCAGGGCCTTGGCTGCTCCTCACAAAATCCCCTTCAGGTGAGTCATCTCACCCCCCTTCTCATTTCAGCCACTGGGCATGCCAGGACGGGGGGACACTGTGGGGTTCCCCAAAGTGTCCCAAGCTTCGCTCAGTTGGGAAACAGCCTGTCAGTCAGAAGGAGAGTGAAGGAAGCAAGGGAGGCAGGTTGCATATACAGAACTGGTTCTGAGTCAGTGAGAATAATGACAGACAACATTTATAAAGCTTTTGCCATGTGCCAGGCTCGGTGCCAGTCAATTAGCTAATAATAAGAAGCGATCCTCAGTTTTATGCAGGGCGCTTTACAGCAATGATCTGAATTCTCACCACCCTCTTTCTGAAATTTCTATGACACAAGAAGGCACAGTCACTCCGAGAGGGTGAGGGACCTCCCCCGATGACACACCTACCAAGTGGTGGATCTGGAACTCAAGGGGCTGTGGCAGGACGAGGGGGAACAGGGATGCGCGAGGGGAGCTGGGTGGCTGCCAGGAGGGCAGGACAGGGATGCATCTGGCCTTGAGCTGGAACCCCGTCTGTCCCCCGTCCCCTCTGCTTACCCCTGAGTCTGTACTCAAGACCTAACCTCCCAGGCGAGTGATGAGCACACACACATGCACTCTCACACCCACACACATGCACACACACATGCAGGCACTCCTCGGTTGTTACTGCTTACCTGCCCAGGGGTGGCCCACCCAAACCCTCCACCCCAGGTGGGCCCCGCCTGCACCTGGCTCCCACCCTGCCCCCGCCCTGCCCGCCTGCTGGTGCCGCAGGCAGAGCCGCTGTACATCATGTTGACAGTAGAAATTACATCTCGAGCTGCTGTTTTACACCGCGCCCTGTCAGAACTCACCGCAGCCCAGTGATCAGGACAAATTGAATACCATCCTGGCCGTGTCAATATTTATTCCATTTTACAAACGCGGCCGGATGGGGGGCAGGGCCCGGCAGTGGTGCCAGCCAAGCAGAGCCCCAGGAAGCCCTTCCCCCTGAGCTGCCTCCCTTTCTCTCTGCTCCCCTCTTGTTCCTCCTCTTTCTCAACTTTCTGTAATCACTTAAAATTGAGAAATTCAACAGTCACACGACAAAGTGCACAAATCACAAATGCAGAGTTTAACAAATAATCACAGAACGATTTCCATCGCTCCACCATTTGATCAAAACACTGAAAACGACTCCCTCTGCAGGAGTCCCCTACTGTATCCCTTCTTGACCAGAACTGCTTCCCTCCACGTGGGGTTTTATGATAGCCGATTCCTGGCCTTTCTTAATAATTTAACCACCTAAATGCAAATTCCTAAAGTCTTAGTTTGGTTTTGTTTGCTTTTGAGCTTGACACAGATAGAATCATGTTATTTACACCTTTTTGAATCTAATTTGCATGGTTTTGAGACGCGTCTTTTTTCTCATGGTGCCCCTTTTCACTGCTTTATAGTACTCCACCACGTGCCCACGCCATGGATTGTAAATCCATTCTATTTAGTCTCCATCCCCCAATTCTCCTTCCTTCCTTCTCGTCCCCCTAGTTAGTCTCTTCCTCCCTCCCCCGTCTGCGGTTAAGAGGATGGCGCTCTCCCAACATTCTGTCTGCTACACCTGCTCACACCACAGCTTCTGATGCCAGCTCCCCCATCCTACCTAAGTCTCTCCCTTCCTCACACAGTTATCTGTTGCAGAAGATCCCTGAGGGCAGAGATTGGGGTCCCCATCAGTGTCCTTTCCCCTGCACATCCTGCTACTATTGTAGCAACCTTGGGGGAGAAGGCTCACTGTCACTGAGTTGGTAAGACACTACCCATTGGTTTGGGGTGAGAGCCAGATGGCCCCAAGTGGCCCTGTAGCTTTCTGGAGGATGCACAGATAGGGACAGGGCAGCCGAACCTGGACTAGCCAAGGGTCAAGCGCCACCTTCAGCTCTGATCACTCAGTTTCCTGGTAACCCATCCTGTGCCTGGTGGGGTTCCTAATAAGGTGGAGAATCCTCCAAAGAATCATTGGAGCGCCTTCTTGGATACCCCAGGAACACATGTGACATTTGGTTTCAGCGTCCCTTGGTCTCGTCTCTGTCTCAGCGCTGCAGTGATGATGCCCATATTCAGGGTAGTTAATTTTTATTGCCACCCGAGCAGATGACATTAAGGAATCTGTCCCTTTGTGGCATAGGGAAAAAACTCTCTAGGCTGGAAGGCGAATGGACTAGATTGAAACTTGTCTTTGACCCCACCATGCTGGGTGACCTTGGGCAAGTTCTCGACCTCTTTGGGCTTTTGCACAACAGAAGGTCAAACAGTGGTTTCCAGGAGCAGTGGTCCTCAGTGGGTTATCAGAGCGGTTATCAGAGGACCAGGGTCATGGTGGCAATATAACAAGATGCCAGTCAAAACACAGGTGCCAGTCCCCAGAACATCTGACCTATTAACGAAGACAGCACTTCTGTGTGCCAGGGCTTGTGCATTTGATGAGCTAAAAATAAAGGCTGTTCTCATTGACCATTGTGCTGATTGCTTTACAAGAGTTACCTTGTTTGACCCGTGACTCCATCTCTTTGCTTATTTTATTTTACGAGTGATGAAATGAGGACATAGGGAGGTGAGGTAACTCGCCCAGGGTTACAGCCAGGAAATGGGAAGCGAGGTTTGAACTGGGGGCCTGGCTCCAGAGCCTGTCCTAGCCGGGGTGGCTTCCCAGGAGACCCAGGACCTGGCGGCCAGCTTGCTGTGGAAGGGAGACAAAGCTGTGTGCACCTGCTGTGAGACATTTCCAGTGATTCACCGAGAGGTGTGTGAAAGGCCCATCTCCCCAGAACCGGTGTGAAATCTTGTTATTATTTGAGGCCATCCTCATGCCATCCCCCTAAGACAGGCTTTAGTTTCTCCAGTTACTGATGAAAAATAGAGCTACCAAGAGGAGTGGAGGCCAGGGCCCGACTCCAAAGCTGGGAGCTACCATGCCAGCATGCTGCCTTCATGACCCAGCCTACCCTTCACCTTGTGACAGGTGCTGCATTGCACTCCCAACTCTCTGGGCCTCAGTCATTCCACCTGTGAAATGGAGAGACTGGACTAGTGGACTGCTCCTAACACTGAGTTCTTGGCTAAGTTCCTTGCCTCTCTGGGCCTCAGTTTCCCCACCCGGGATCCTTGTCCAACACTACATGCCAAGGCAGCTTTAAAACAAGCATCCTGGTGATAGAAGGCCTTAGGCCTGGCTCTGTGGAAACTGAGCCCGAGGCAGAGATAAACCCTGGATGTTTAATGGGGAGAGCTGTGGGGAACACCATGGAAGGATGGTCCTGGGAAGGAGAAGTTGAACAGTGATGCTGTTTCAGCAGAGGTCTCAGCTGCGCCCTTGGGACCCTCAGAGCTGGGATGCTCCAAGCGGAGGCAGGGGCCAGGCCTATGAACACGGCATCTACCAGACACTGGACATGGGTGGCTCTGCCCCTCCCGGGGACATGACCTTTGGCTGGAGATCGTTTCCAACAAGGGGTTCAGCTCTCCTTAGCCACTGTCACAGTGCCCCTGGACAGTACCTTCCACCACATAAAAGCTGCTGAAAAACTGGAGCCCAACCTCGGCTCTGGACACGACAGCAGACAAGACGAGCCTGAGCCCTGGGCTTAGCCAGCCAGGTCCTGGCCCCGTTAGGAGATGCGGCCTGGGTCTGCCGCCTGCTGTGATCACAGCAGGATCAGCGCCCCAGATCTCGCTTAAAGCCGGTCACCACTGCCTGCCTCGTGGCTCATCTCCCGCGGCTCCCCGAGGTCCTGACGATTATGCCACTGAAAATTCCGCTTTCATCTTGTCAACCTCGCAGTAAATTACAGGCCCGGGGAGGCATGGACCTCCTCCTTAAACAAGATTCAATTCCACTTAGCTGTCCCCCTTCTGCCCCCCACATGGGTTTCCTCCTCCTGCCACCCCAGGCTCAGGATTTATGGCATCTCCTTGCAGGCAGCTGGTAACCATGGCAAGCTCCTTAGGGAGGCTCGGGGCTGCAGCCTCTCAGCCCGGACTCCAGTGCAGCCACTTCCTCGGATGGGAGAGAGGGAGGCCGCAAGGACAGCTGTGCTTCAGGGCCAAGGCAAAGGGACTATTCTGACTCCAGCAATCAGGGGCAGTGGATGCACCCCATTTTATCCCCTCGGTAACCAGGATGCACACACTATCACCACCCCCATTTCACAGATGGGCAAACTGGGCCCAAGGAGGCATGTGAGGTCAAGTGCCTAGGTCACATACACAGGAAGCAGCTAACTCCAGGCTGGGGCACTTAATCACTGTGGCTACTGTCTTCCCCCACCCCCTTCTCCGGCCAGCTGCTGCTCTGGATGGTTTTAGAGTCTCTAGGAGGGTGTCAGGTCCTCTACGGTCCTGGTCTATCCCTCTGACATCTCAGACCTTTCTTATAGCTCAGCCTCTGCTCTAACTCCTGTGGTGATGGGGAGATTACTAGCTCTCTGGAGGGCCCATTACCTTGCCAGAGATTAGACTCAGTCTCCAAATTGATCAAGACCTGTTACCGCTCCATTGCATTGTTTTGGCATTTGAGGTCCTCTGCATCTTGGCTGCTAACTCCTTCTGCAAACTTACCAGCTCCATAGGCTGCCTGGAGGAATCCTCTCTTGTCAGCGCCCCACTGTGCTCCTGGGCCTTTTCTTACACTATTTCCATCCCCTGAAACCCAGAACATGGGAGCTGGAAATCAACCACTTTCTTCATTTTCCTGATGGAGAGAGGTTCAGAAAGGGGCTGATAATGGGCCCAAATCTTCTTCCAATTAAAATAATAAATAGGAATGAAATAGCTATTGCTTCCTCTAAGTGCTCAATGCCACCATCCCAAGCAGCTCACCTGTGACATCCACTAAATTCTTGTGCCAGCCTAAGGAGCTGTCCTGCCTACTGCCATGTTACAGAGGAGGTGAGGCCTGGGGGAAATCTGGTGACCTGCCCAGTATCCTGGAGGCAGTCTGCTGTCACAGCCATGCTCCTTGCCAGGTGCTACCCTGCTCTGCACGGCCTCTCTCCACACCACGTGGCTCGTTTGTGGACCGCTAAGTAGACAGAAGGTGCTAAGAGGAGCCAGCACTCCAGGGAGAGCAGGGGGCTGCGCTGTCAGAGAGCTGGCCTGCCACTTGTGTTCTTGGGTCTGGGCCCTGAGGTCAGCACTCCCTCTGCCCTGAATGTGAGTAGGGCGTGTCACCCCCAACTTCTTCTGCAGCTTCCTTTCCACACCCCCAGGCAGCTCCAGCCTTGTCACGTCTTACTGGACTGCAAGCTGGGACCTCTGGAGGCAGTGCCAGCATCTGATTCATGTCTATCCCCCAGAGCCTAACCTGGGACCTGCACATAGTAGGTGCTCAAGAAAGGCTTGCTTTTATGGAAGGAGTCCAGTGGGGCTTCTGCAGCTTGTGACATTTGAACTGCTCCTTGCAGGATGAGTTGGGACTCGCCACTTAGGCCAAAGGGGAAAGGGAATGTCAGGGAGGGGGACCTATTGGAGCAAAGCCTTAGAGGAAGGAATATTCAGAGTGCAGGGTTGGGCGGGGGAAGAGCGAGGAGGGCTAAAAAGTAAGGTACGGCCTGGCTGAGCACCTTGGCAAGGGACTGCGTCTTAACTTGGAGGTGGGAACACATGGAATGACCTAGTTATGCCAGAAACAGCTGGGGAAGAAAATGGGGAGAGAATATTTCTCACAGGCCCTATATCCCCAGCTTGGGGCTGCTGGGGCTGCAAACCTGTTTGGCCAAATTGTCGCCCACCACCACCACCTGACTATGAGCAGGATCTTGTCTGGGGTGACAGATAGGCAGCACTGAAGTCAGGCCTGAGGGAGGTTTTATTTTATTCTCTCTCCTAACAAACGATGGAGCAGACTGATAGAGCATCTTCTCCCCTAATCTCCTGTCTCAGGCTGGAAGAAGAAAGCAAGCTGAACCTGGTACTTTGTTCAACCTTAATCCTCTCCTTCCTGAGTTTAAAGCTATAGATTCTAGTCATGGACTCCCCAGTCCTTTCTCCTGAAGACACCACAGTATTGAAGAAAGCCAAGCTCACATACAGGGTTAGATGCGAGGGCCTATGTGGTGAGATGCAGGGCGGCGAGACCCTAAATCTGTGTTCATCTTTATGGAGAAGGAGCTAGGGAGCAGGGAGTGCACTTGGGAGTTGGAACTGGCTTGGATTCCCAGTTCTGCTGCTACCTGCTCTGTGACCTCTGGCAAGTCACCTCACCTCTCTGAACCCAGAGATTCCTCCATAAAACAGGGAAAATAAATCCTCCCAGTGTTGTAAGGCTGGAGTACATGGTGATTATAAATGCAATCCTCTGGAAAGAGCCAAGTGCAATAACCAGGTGACATTTGGTTATTATTATCCATAAGCAAGAGTGGATCAGAGTTGCTGGAAGGAAAGGTAATAACAGAAACTGCTGTTTCTAGGGCCTTTACACCTGCCATTAACACATTGAGCTGGGCCCTTTATAAGCATCTGAATCCCCGCCCTAACCTCCTAAGGTAGACCCTCATCTTACTCCATTCTCTATTCTTGCCTTTGGCAACAGACCAGATGTCCCTCCTTTTGTCTCGAGAGTTCTGGCACCTACTCACACCTTCCTCACATCTGAGAAATCTTGCAGCACAGATTCTTCCTTCCCCTGCCTTGTCTTCAGCCCTCTCTGACGGGCTCCTGGTCACCAGCGTTACATGTGCGCAATTAGATCCCAACTTTAAAAACAATGCCTGGAAAGGACACACCTCTCTGCACCTCCCAGACCCTTCCCTTAATAGCAGGACTTATCTGGAGCTGGCTGTGCCATCTCCTTTACTCACCTCCCAATCTCTTCTCGAACCATCTGGCTCTCCTCCCCAGCACTGCATCATGGGGGTTCACAGTCGTTACCAGTGCCCTCCATCTTGCTAAATCCAATGGCTGTTCACGCCTCTCCATTTCACTCTGACCTCTCAGCAGCAATTGGATGATAAAGCTGGACAATGGAGCTCTTCCTCTCTTTAATAATACCTTCTGTATTTCCTCTGCAGGTGGGTTCTCCTCTGCCGCACCTGTTGACTCCTCACTCTTCCTGGGCAATCTCAGCCATGCCAATGACTCCGATTACCATCAATACCACGATGACCCCCAAATTTAGCCTCAGCCTCCATTCTCAAGTCCGGAGATAAAACCAAAATTGCCCTCTCAACACTTCCACTTAGATGTTTCTGAGACACCTCATACCCAACAAGTACAGATTTGTTCCTCTTTCTCAAAACCAGTGCTTCTCCAAAGTACCCTATTTCAGTGAATGGCACCCCTCTCTGTCGAGTGATCCAGCCAGAAGGCTGGAAGTCATGCTTGACAGTTCAGAAGGCAATCTATTACTGAGTCTGGGTCACCTTACCTCCTAAGTAACTGTCTAAATTGCATCATCACCACACCATTCTAATTCAGACCAGGGATTCAGGATGACTCTTAAGTGTTTCCCTTAACAATGGATTGTGTGGCACTATGGCGGAGGGAATTAGGAGAGCAAAGGTTGGGAAAGGAAGCAAGGGTTCTATTTTAGGTATGTTGTGTTTGAGACATTCGTGGGACATGCAAGTAGAGATGTTCAGGAGGCAGTTGGGTGGAACTACAAGGAGAGGGAATATAAATCTGAGATTCGTCATCATGTAGGTGGTATATAATGCTGAGGAAGTGAATGAGATCACTCGGGGAGAGATAGCGAGTAGGCCCAAAAATGAGAGCTGGGGCATTCCAACATCAAAGGTGAAATAAAAAAGGAGGAGGAAGCAGAAAGATGGGAGGAAGCTGCCAGTGAGGTTGGAGGCCATCCAAGAGACTGTGGTGTCATGGAAACCAAGAGTAGAACTAGAGGTCAGCATGTTGAAAGCTGCTGAGAGGCAAAGTAAACTGAGGGTAGAGACATGACTCTACTGGGCAAAGCAGAGTTTGTTAGTATCCTTGATAACACGTCTGTCTTCCTTGCTGAACTGTAAGCCCCATGAAGCAAGGGATGCTATTTGTTTGCTCATTGTACCGCTAGTGCTTAAATCATTAGCTTTGTTTCCTGGCATGTCTGGTTATCTTTGTCTGTGTGTTGGCCATTGTACTTGAAATTTAGGAAATCTTTAGGAAATCTTTAGAAAATCTTTAGGAAATCCTAAAAAGGATTTACATTTGGCTGTGGTGCTACCACTCTGGGATTGGTTGCTTCAAATAAAATCCAAGGCTGGAGCCGCCCAGGGACACCCAAGTAGAGTAGATGAGGCTGTCAATTCATGAAACGAGGCTGGATTCCCTTTGGATCACCCTTCCCCCATGGGTGAAGTCCTCTGGAGTCCCATTTATTTCAGTGAGGGTCTCCTACTTGATGCCCACTTTGTGCAGGCCATGGACTTTGATTTCAATTCCCTTTATGATGTGAGATCATCAAAAAACAAGTTCAAAATTTCTGAGATCAGCAAATGCCCTCAGGACAAAAGCAAATTCTATGCTCTCTAACTTCTCTGGGTTTCTGTTTTCCCCTCAGTGGTGACCTAATAATTCCTGGTAATTCCTTACAAAGAGCTTACTTGTCAGCGATTTGATGCTTTAATAAGATGCTTTTTTCCTTTTTATCTAGCCTTCTTAGCTCTTTTCAGTTGAAGGGCTGGTCTAAAAAATTTAACCTCCTGCTTCTAAACACAGAAAGTTCTAAACCCTACAGTTTAGTACAGTGCCTGGCACATTTTTTTTTTTTAAGATTTATTTATTTATTTATTTATTTATTTATGCAAGCACTGGGTACAGTCAGAAGCGCGGGAGGGTGAGAGAATTCACCAGAGCCAGAGCGGGGAGCAGAACAGGCAGAAGAACTGAAGTACACTGCTGAGGGGAGCAGCGGGCAGCAGAAGAGGTCTGCGTGCTATGTGGGACCCTCCTCCAGTGGCCGGGGAGCAGCCGGGGATTGAACCGGGGCTGCAGAGGCTGCGGGCAGCTTTGCAATCCAGCGCTCAACCACTGCGCCACCGGGGAGGCCCTGCCTGGCACATTGAAATGGCTAAATGAATATTTGCTGACCACATGAATGAATGAAATGAACTCAGATGCCAATGTCCCTGCTCTTTTCAATGCATTGGACATCACATTCTCAAGCCACGATACTAAAAGAATACTGTGGTCAGGGCTCAGTGAGGCAGGGTTGTGAGCTCAGAGGAAAGATCCCTGTGGGATGGGAAGAGGCCATGGCAGGAGATGATGGAACAGGATCAGGGTGAGCACAGAGATGGAACTTAATGGCACACAAGTCATTGAGTTGGAAGAGGATTCACAGGAAGTGACGTATGTAAAAGCTTGAAGGGAAGGTTGGAATGTATGAGAGCTAAAAGTTGGCAATGAAGCCAGGATGAACCACAGAAAAGTCTTGAGGGCCAAGGGAGTTTCCTGAGCCCTGAATGAAAGCAGAAATAGAGCCCAGCAGGGATAGTTCTCTGTAGCCACCAGAAGGAGGGAGGAGAAACAGCTTTTGTTGAAATGCACACATGGTAATTGCTAAGAAGAATATTTTCCCTAGTTTAAAAAGCTTTCTTCTCTGCATTTTCCTTGGTTCCAGTTTCAAAGGAATTTTAATTGCAAAGAAAATTTTGTCATCTCCCTGGAGGGAGAAGGCTCCATAATTTTTCCTGATGCTGATTCTTCTCCAAGCTGCGAGTTTTCATGCTTTGGTTGCGTGGAAGCTGTCTGGGGATTGGGCAGTGTAAAGGTAGGAGCAGCCATGAGGCAGGACTTTAAGGGGCTTAGAAGCCTGGATTTGCAGCTGGGGCTTCTGGTCTGGGTCCACCATGAGGGTATCCAGTAACAAACCTAACTCCCTTCTCCCCAAACCCAGGGGGCTTATTTAATTAATTCTGTCAATTAAATAACTGATCTCAGATTCCATCCTTGTTCTACTGTAGACTATTCTCCACACACCAGCTCATTTGGAAAACAGTTTCTTAAAAAGTTAAACATAAATTTACCATACAATCTAGCAATTCCCCTCCTAGGTATCTACCCAAGAGAAATGAAAGCATACATCCACACAAAGACTTGCAAGCAAGTATTCATAGCAGCATGATTCAAAGTAGCCAAAGAATGGAAACAATTCAAAAGTCTATCAACTGGAGAAAGGATAAACAAAGCATGGTATATCCACCAAAGGAATATTATTAAGACATAAAAAGGAACAAGATGCTGATTATGCAATGTATGGACATATTTCAAAAACATGCTCACTGAAAGAATCCAAATTAAAAAAAAAACATACCATGTATGACTTTGTTTATGTGAAATGTCTAGAATAGGCCAATCTATGAGACAGAAAACAGACTTGTAGGTGCCTGGGGTTGGTGGTGGAGATGGGGATTGACTACAGATGGGCATGAGATAGCTTTCCCTGGTGGCACAAGGATTAAGACACAACCTATGAAGCTACCTGCCGCCACTGCAGCACAAGTTCAATCCCCGGCCAGGGAATTACCCACATGGTGCAGCAGACCTCTCCTGACTCACACACTGCTCCCGTCAGCAGTGTATTTCAGTAATTCTGGCTGTTCTGTTGCCCGCTCTGTCTCTGGTGCGTTCTCTCACACCCCCACCCCCACACCTTTGGCCTTTACCCCAGTTCTTGTATGCATAAATAAATAAATCTTTTTAAAAAGTGGGCAGTGGTGGCGGCTTCAGGATTCTGTAATTTGCTAAAAATCATTGAATTGTATGCTGACACTGAGTAAATTTTAGAGTTTGCAAACAAACCCAAAGCCAGAGGGTAAAACAGCTCCCATTTCTCTCAGAATAAAAGCCAGAGTTTCTACAAGACCCTGCCCTCCTGATCTGTGCCCAGGGTTCTTTGACCTCACTTCCTCCTCCTCGCCTCCTCCCTGACTCTGCTGCACCTCCACTGGCCTGGAATTTCCTTAAATGCAGCGGCAGGCTGCTATGTGGAACCTTTTGCATTGGTGGTTCCCTCTGGCTGCAAGGGTCTTCCCCTAGATAACTGCAGAGCTCCCTCTCATCCATTGTAATAACTTTGTTCAAATACCATGTTTTCAGTGGCAAACAACCCAACCACTCCATTTAAAATTACAACCCCTCTCCAAGGCTCTGCCAAACCCCTTTCTCTACTTATCACTTATCACCTTCTAACATATGATTTACTTATGTGTTTGCTTATTGCTTGTTTCTCCTCTCTAGCATGTGTATGTCACTGGGATAGGAATTCCTGTTGCTTTCAGGTACTGATGGACCTTAGGGCTCCAGAACAGTAGTTAGCCCAGAAAGGTGCTCAACAAATATTTATTGAGTGGGGTGAACTCTTAAGTGAGTCACCCAAGGGCTCCGGATGCCCTCTCTGGGCAGGAGCTGAGCATACAGCAGTGAACCTGACGGCTTGCATGCTAGCGGCAGAGACTATAGACCAGAAAAATTTTAAACCAGTAACGGAGGGAAACCCCCAGTTCCATCACCAAGAAGGTGAGGGTATAATAGGCTTTACAAAATTCTGTTATGGGAGCAAGACGGGGGTCTCCTTGGAGAGTGACCTAGAGATAAGCAGGAATTGATCACGTGGGGAACAGGGAGAGGGGGCAGGTCCAGGGAGAAGCACGCACGAGGGTCCTGAGGTCAGAGGGAGATGGCGTCTTGTTCAGAAACTGTAAGATGTTTGCTCAATTGGAACATGCGCCACGAGGGCGGTGAGGAGAAACAGGACGGATGAGTGGGCTGGTATCAAAATGTAATAGCCAGTTTCGCTGGGCACCAACTGATCAGAAAAGGCCCTGGCTCTGACCAGCTGGGATGTTCCCTCTGACTCACTGCTGTGCCCGAAGCCACAGGACAGATCCTGGAGTGGAGGCTCGTTGGTGATCCCTGGGGGGTTTTAAACATGTGATTAGGTTTGCCTTTTGGAAGGGTCACCCCAGTTGTCCACGACAGGACAGACTGGAGGGGCTGACATTGATTTGGGGAGGCTGGGCAGGAGGCTTTACGGCCTGCCTCTACGCTCTGACTGGGAGAAGGGCAGCTGCAGGTGACGGAGTGGATGTAGGTGGGGAAAGGGAGGGATGGTGGTAATAACAGCCACAGTCAGCATTTATTGAGTAGATACTATGCGCAGGGAAGGCTCCGAGCACCTGCCCAGGTACTGTCTCTTAATGCACACAACATTAAGAGACCGAGGGTGGCTCCATGAGTAGTAAGTGGTACTTCTGGGATTCAGGTCATCTAATGCTGGCCTTCGGCTTTCAGAGGGTGACTCCAGGCTTGCTGGCTTGGATGAGTGGCAGAGCTATTCAGGGAGATAGGGGTGCCCTGGGCTGGGGGACATACGGGTAAGTGGAAGCTGCTAGACCCACAAAAAGTGTAAGGTCCTAGGGGGTCTGCCACCAGTGTGGAGATGCCAAGCAGAGGCTTGAATACGTAGCCCTGAATCCAGAGAAGAAATTAAAATTGGCAACAGATGCCCACGAAGATGCCCCCAGACAGTGGGTGGAAGGGCTGGAGATAAGGATGAGGGGTGAAAAAGACACAGGTTAGTCTCAAGATTTAATTTAAAGGGTGGCAGAAGTACAGAACAGGGTGTTAGTATAAGTCCTTGGTGGTAAGTAAAAATAATATAAACACATGTAACATGTGCGCTGGGGTAGGAACCAAACATTGTAGGAAATTGTCAACTGGGTTTCTCTCTGAAGAGCCGTGGGCAGGGTGGGCACTGGGCACTGCGCAAGGGCTTGCTGCCTGACGTGCACGGACGCCACTGTGGTTGCACACCCGCTTTTGAGAAAAGAAAGAGCTTTATTACAAGGTCAGTTGACAAGAAGATAGGAAGTAAGACTCAAGTCTGTCTTGCTGATTTGGGGGCTAGGACTGGCTTTATAGGGTAGAAGGCGGGAGAGAAAGGTAGGAATGACTTGGCAAGGTTTGGTTGGTTAGACACGAGTGAGCTCTTCCTGTGGATGGACACTTTCCTCTGACAAGGTGTCCCTCGCATCGTGCTTACCTTGCAGTTTTACTGAGCTGCATCTGTGGAGAACTTGCGGATTAGCTGCCTCTGTGGAAAACAAGCCTTAAAAGGGAAGTTTGATAAGTTGAATCACAGCAGCTGTGTGTGCTGTGATGGTCTGAGGGCAGGCCGACCTCAGCCGCTCCCGGGGCATGTTCTGCACGTGTGGCCCACAGGCCGTGCCTGGTTTTAAAAATATCCACGAGGGAATAAATGGTGGGTGAGATTTAATGCCATTTTTATTTTCCTCTCTGTGCTTCTTTGCATTGAAAGAAACGTAGTAATAAATGTTTTTAAACAAATGAAGGGAGGGGAGAGGACCAAGGTGATGAAGAAGGAGCAATCAGAGGTAGAAGAAAACCAGCCAAATGTGGGGCCAGAAGTCAGAGGAGGGAGACACCCCCTGTGTCCCAGGTTGGTAAGAGACCAAGGGTGGTGAGTGAAGGCCCGGGGGAGGGGAAGCAGCGTGGCGTGGAGCGCCAGAAAGGTACCGGCCTGCAGACTTGCACTCGGAGAGTTGACACCAGATTGGAGTGGGTTGAAGAGGGAGTGGGAGGGAGTGAAAAGAAACAACTTGATAAGTTGGGCTAAGGAAGGGGCATCAGCTAGAGAGGGATGGGGGGGTGAAGGAGGGGTTGCTAAAGGAGAGAGAGGGTTGAGTGTGCTCAGTGCTGGTAGCAGGGGAGGCTGCGGTGCATGAGATAGGGGACAGCTGGGGCCGAGGGGCCTGGAGCACAAACAGAGAATATAGGTCCTCTGGGAGGAAGGAGGTGAGGAGGAGGGGAAGGTGAAGCCGGGACTCAGCTCCCTGGGCTGCTGGGTTCTCCCAGGGGGACACCCCTGGCTCCTCATTTTTCAGGTTTCGTATTGGCCTTCTGGAGACAGTGCTGGATTTGCTTCTCCTGCTGAGGTAACCCCAGTGGAGGCTTCATGCCCCTTTGCTCAGCTGCACAGGCCACTGGAGAGGGTGAAGGGGCCTCCTGACCCCTCATCCTCTGACTTGCTGTGTGGCCTTCAGTCAGTCCTCCCTCCCCTGACCCTAGGCCTCAGTTTCTCCTCAAAGGTTGGTCCAGTTCTAGGACCCCAGGATTCCAAGTTTCTATATCGCTGCCTCTGCAGCCCCTGATGTCTGGATGAAGGAAAACTCACAGGATCCTCCTGGCCCAGAGACCACCAGGCACCTTTTGTAGCACAGAGGACACCTGCCTCTTGGAGTTTCTGGATTTTGGTTCCAGAATGGTCCAATTGGTTGTTCCAGATATTTTTGTCCCAAAGCCCCACAAGCAGAGGGAGAAACCACCTGGGGCAGGGAGCGTCCTGGGCCACGAAAGCCAGGTGACAGCTCAGACTGTGTCCCAACTCAGTGCCAGGGCGCAAGGAAAGTCTGCATGGTGTGGGGCCTCAGCGTTCTCACCTGAAGGCCGGGGGTGACCACTGTCCCCACAGGGTTTTGCAGCCAGGGGTACATGAGAGAGAGCCCGGACTCTCCTAGAACACAGCGAAAGCTGGTGAAGCAGAACCATCATCATTATAATAAGCCCCGCCCTGATCTTTTAGTACCAAAATGTTTAAACCCACGACCTTGGTGTCCGTGCTAGAGAGACAAGACCTCCAGGAAATGCGGACGTAACAGCCATCACGTAACAGCTGCTGATAATAAGGGACTAGACAAAGGCTTTCCCGCGTCCATCCGTGGGGGAAACAAAATGGAGTAGGTTCTCCTGACGGAATCCAGCCACTTAAATGGGATGAACCGGAGCTATATATATATCTCAACACCATAGCTTTCAAAAACATTGTTGGAGAGGGGAAAAAAAGCAAGTTGCGGAGCGATGATACATTTAGCATGAATCCATTTACATTTAAAAATTCCCAAACAATGCTGCTGCTTTTCTGTGGGTACATATCAGTCTGCTAACATGCAAACATGGGAAGGCAGAGACATCCACCCGGCTCATCCCACAGTAGCTCCGAGGCCAGGGGAGGCGAGCGGATCAGAGGTGGTAGGAAAGGGGTTGGTCAACCGCGTCCTGATTTCTAGGAGAACGGATTCACATATTTCTTATAAAATTAATTTTTAAAAAGAAATTAACTTCCCAATTCACTAAATTGTTTGGAGGATCGAAATCATGTGCACAGAGTTTGTGTGATTCATTTTCTAGTCGACAGAGCATCTTTTTAACACGTGACCTTACTCCAACTTCTCAATGAGACTTTGAGGGATGGATTATCATCTCCATTCGATTGAGGAAGAAACTGGAGGGCACAGAGGTGAAGCGATTCATCCGAGGTCACACGTGTAGCATGGGGACAGAACTGGGGTTCAAACTCAGGGTCTATAACCAGGCCCCTCTTTTTACTGCTTGGACTCTGGGGTGAAAATGCCTTTGAAATGATCTCCAGGGCACTGCTGTCACGGGTAACGATGGTGGGCACCATCCCTCCGCTGAGTGCCCCTTAGGGAGACCTGTGGTCTCCAGGTGAAGGCCCATGGCCCGACCTGAGCTGGCCCCACCAAGCTTGGCCCACAGCCTGGGGACTGCCTTCTCTCTGGAGATTCTCACCCACTAGTTTCTGGAAGGCTGGACGGTGTAAAAGATAGACTGGGGTAGCAGTCTCAGAGGGACCTGATTTGAGTCCCTGCTCTGTCACTTACAGGCTGCTGATGTTAAGCAAGTCACCTTCTTGTTCTGAAATACCTAGTTTAGAGGTTGCTGTGGGCAAAGTGGACGCAGGAGATGCTCCATGAATGTGGGTGCCTGTTCTGTGCCTCTTCCCACAGCCTTCCCTCCTGTCAGCAGAAGCCTGACTCCTCCCAGAACCTGTGCCAGGTACAGTACTGGTTTAAATACACACCAGGAAGTTTGTGACTTAGATTCTTGGAGGGTTAAATTGTCAACTACAGTAGGAAAAGTCACCATCATCTGGGGTGCAGAACTCGCTCACAAACAAGGGTTTCCCCAATTCCAAATGATTGCTGGGGTTAGCTTACCGAGGTCATCTTGAATCCTGCCTTAAGAGGAGTGGGGAGCCATGAAGGTTCAATCAAGAGAGTGACATGGTTAGGTAGGTATCAGAAAGAACACTGAGGGTGGAATGTGGCTTTGGAAGGGACAAGCCCGGAGGCAGGGGGACCTATGACGAGACAGCGGTGAATAGTTCAGGGGGCAGATGGAGCCCCAAAGACCTTTCTCATCCTGTGAGACATCTGGAAGACTGAAGGAGGCCAGGAAAGAATGGGGTGGCTTTTGAAAGATGTTAGACGTGCATGAGAAATTGACATCGAACACACCATGGATGGGAGGATGTGTTTCATCAACTAAAAAGATGAAAAACTAAAAAAAAAAAAAAAACCACATTGCATACGCTCACCCTGACATTCTCCTTGTCACTGACACAGCCTTCCTTGGGCACCAACATCCCTGGCCCTCTGTATTCAGGGAGCATACACACAGGTCTCCAGTATATTCCCAGCTCACCTGAAATCACTTGGCAGGAACAAGTTTTTATGTCAACTCAGAAACCGACCGGTGTAAGCCCTCCGACAAACAGCGCATTATTGCAGAAGCAGGTCGCCAACAAAAGGAAATGGCTAGCTCGCCTTCCCTTGTTTGTCATAGACACATCTGCTGACCTACACCAGGCACTTGGGATAATATCACATATGCCCGAAACTTCAGATTCGAGGGAGAAGCCGCAGAGCCAGGTGGAGTGTGAACAGCAAGCGAGAGGGAGGGAGGTCATAGTTTATAATGAAAAGAGCAGCTGCCGTTTCTTGAATGTGCTGGGCACACGCTCTGATTTTTGCAGCAATCTCTGACGTGGGTGCTGTTTTTACATCGGCCTTTTCCAGACGAGAGAATGCAGACCTAGGGAATTGAAGTACCTTGCCCATATTCACACAGCTGGTAAGTGGCAGGGCTGGGTTTCACTCGTCTAGCTGTGAGGTCCACGGTGACAGTCGACTCTCATCACCAGGCTGGACGCATGCCAATACTTTTCCTGTTTGTCCCCCCAGACACCTGTACTGATGATTTTAACGATGTGGCTTCATTTATTCATTCAAAAAAAAAAATGATTATTGAGTGCCTTACTCGAAGCTTGGCAGAGAGAGAGGATGGCAGGGGAAGGGGTGGGCAGAGGTCAGGAGGCAGAGGTGAGTGTGTGACCGGCTGATGCCCCCTGGGCTTGGCAGGTGACACCCACTGGGGATTAGCCTGGGGGTGGGGGGCTGGGCAGAGGGGTCTATAAACAGTGGGCGGAGATGGGGGTGGGGCAGGAGTGCTCGGGAGAGCAGAGAAGGCGGCTGGCTTCCTTATTTATTACCTCTGGGCTCTCAAATGCCTGACTACCAGGCAGAAGTGACAAAATAAAAAGGGAAAGGAAAAAATGCCAGCTACAGCCAGAATAAAATCAGGGCAAATAGAATAAAACCTGACAGCCAAGTATAAATAAATATTCGTAAAAGAGTTAAAGGACAGATTAAAATAAAAACACCAAATGCAATTCTTACCCCTTGACAAATGCAGTGCGAATTGGGTTCTTTTAATCAAATGTTTGGCAGGTGTATGAATTATTTATAATTCAATATCGGGTGGTTAAATGGAAAATGGAAGATGTTCCCGTCGTCTTCTCGGAGCTTATCCGCCTCCCCCCATGAGTTCTCCCCAGGAGAGGGAGGTGGGGCTCGCCTCTCCCCCACCCCAGGTACAGGCTGGACTCCGGTGCCTTCATCCTGCCCAGAACATTGCCTTTTGCCAACGTGCTCTCTTGAGGGTCACAAGCCCCCTCAAGGCTGGGGACAGGAGTGGGGCAGCAGAGCAGGTATAGGGGGCTGGGGATCTCCCCAAGCCCTCAACGGATCTCCCCAGTGCCTTCCTGCACTTTGCCACCCTGGGTTTCAGTTCGAAGCATGCACCCCAACATGTGAGCATCCAGATCCTTCTATGCAGGAAGCATAACCGTCCCATTTCACAGAGTTGAAAACCAAAGTCCAGAGAGATGCCCGGATGTGCCTCTGGTCCCAGCAGCTGGCAGGAGCTCAGGGCTTAGACACCGAGTTCACTGAGAGGGCTATTCTGGGAGACGGTGGAGGTCTGGAGTCTGGACACAGGGACAGAGCGTCTGAAGCTCTAGCTCCAGTTCCAGCTGTGAGCCTACTAGCAGTGCGGCCTGAGGCCAGTTACCATGCCATCCTCCACCGCCCTGTGGTGAGAGGTACCTGCAGCTATGTGAGGAGCCGAGTGGGTGGGGGTCACTGCGCCAAGCGTAGGCAATGAAAATGGAACATTACTATTACTCTAGCAACAAAAAACCCATTTTACAGATGAAGAAACTGAGGCCCAAAGACAGAGACTGCCCCAAAGTCATTCTGTGAGTCAGTGACAGGGAACCAGTTCCCTGGGGGCTTGCTAGCTCTCGTATTCGTGGCTTGTGCCCATACCTCCCCCAGGTGCCCGCCACCCAACTCTGGATGGGATCCTTGGCCCCCACCCCACCACCACTCTCTAGGAACACATCTGCCAGGAGCACCCATGGCGTCGCTCTCCCTCATGCCCTGTGAATGGGAGCAGGAGCGAGTCCCACTGCAGCCCCTGTTGACTGACTCCCCAGAGCAGCAGATGAATGAGTCCTTGCAGCTAACAAACGGCTGTCGGAAAGGTGAGAGAATGAAGGTAATTAGTCCCCTTAATGCCGATTTCAGACTAATCTTTCACACTTAAGGAAATTGTTCCAATGATTTTCTTATTTTCTGGGGAGCTCGTTAAGTAAGAATTAGAAAAATAGATATGGTAGGAGATAAGAAAATGGATTTCGTAATGACAACCTGCCTAAACACACCAAGAGGGGCCTGTCTGTGCCAGGATGGAGTGACAGATCCAGGTCCTCCTGGGACAAGTGACAGTGGGGTGTTCCAGGGCCCTGGGCAGGAGTAAGGCTCTGGGGACAAGGGTTCTGGGCCCCCAGCCTCAGTTTGGGGTCTCTGTAGAGTAGGGGCTGGAGCACGCTGGCTGCAGAGAAGTCTGTGCTGGGATCCAGGGCCCATGGCAGGGAACTCAGGCCCCCACACCTTCTGGATCCCCTGGGAAAGCTCAGGTGCATTTATTGACTGCTGCTGTATGCAAGTTGTTCTGCTGACTGCTCTACCTGCATTTCACCCCACAGGGTAGAAATGGTCAGTTGCCATTTTTATAGCGGTGGAAATGGAAGCTCAGAGCTGGGGCGATGGTGTTCAGTTAGCCCCATGGTGGTTTCCAGGTGTCATCTGTCCTGACCGGTCAGTCCTCTGCTGTTCCAGCTTGGCCATGTAACTGAGCCAAGGCCACAGGGTTGTAAGTTCCAGTCTGCGATTGAAACCAAAGCCATCCTGTCTGCCCCACCCCAGGCTGCCTTTACATAACAAGTCCCAGTGAGAAGGCGGCTTGGAAGGGATGACCTGAGCAGGAGCGACAGTCCCCAGTGGACACAGGGTGGCCTCACAAGTGAGCAAGTGGGAGGGAGGGTCTACTGTAGAAGGAAGGATGGACTGGTGTTCATCCTTCTAGAAAGGCCTTTGCTCCCACTCCCACTCACCCCCACCACCCAGCTTTGCTTACACTGTACCTACCCTTGTCTCTCCACATCTTCCAGAGCGTCCCTGGAGGCCAACCCTGATGACCCCTGGCCTTCACCCCCAACAGACTCAAATCTTTCCTTCACCTTTGAACCCAGCTGAGACCCAGTGGTCCTTTGTTTCAGCACAATGCTCTCTGGGAAGCTTAACCTTGCAGGTCTGGTGACCTGTGTGTGGACCAGGTCAGCATCATCAGCAGAAACTGCCTGGTGTTTGGCTCTGACAAGGAGAAGAATTGCTTTTTAACAGTGGGAAACAGTGGGAAAAAGTGATTTTGTGAAAATGTCAATATGGCATCTCTCCTCAGGTCACAGGCAGAGCTGTGTGTTCAAGTCTTGTCTCGCTCCCAGACCTCCGATCATTACCTGAATCTCTGCCTTGCGGGCGCTGTGCCTCATTTGAAGACAGCTCCTAGAGCTGTGGTTCTCAACCAGGGACAATTTTGCCCCCCATACAACAGTTGCAATGTCTTCTTGCTACATTTTTGCTTGTTGCTACTGAGGGTACTACTAGCACCTTGTGGGTGGAGGCCAGGGACACTGCTAAACGCCCCATAATGCACAGGACAGTCCACTGCAGAGAATTATCCACCCAGGATGTCAATAGTGCCAAGGACATTGATCCAGCGTCCTCACTAAGTAACTTACCTAAGAGCTGGGGGCAGGACCCGGATCTGACTGTGTCTACCTAGGAGCTTACATAGTGGAAAGGAGGGATTAGGCCTCTAAGTCAATGATTCAACAAACATATTGAATCCTACTGTGTGTCAGGCACTGTGCATGAAGCTGGTTACTCAGCAGCGGAGAAAGTAGACATAGTCTGTGCCCGTCTGAACTCAGGCGTGGTGGCCTTTGAGCTAGGTCACTGAGACTGGGCTCTTTCTCAGCCTCGATTTTCTCATCTCTAAAATGGACGCGATATTCTCTCTCCCACTGCTGGAAGGGCTTCAGAATTTTAAAAGTCAGTATCACTGTAGATCCTTGAGAACCATTTGAGAGGATTGAACACAGCTCCTTACTGGAGAGGGCTGGACCGGCAGTGGGCACAGATTTCAATGAGAGGGGGAGAAGACAGAAGTGCTCCTGAGCGCTTGCTGATTCATCTCACTGAGCTCTTTCAACGTGCGGGGAGGAAACGGGCTGAGAGCAGGACTGGGCAGCTCCAGCAGGCCAAGTGGCGCGGCTGGGATTTGAACCTGGTCCTCTGGCCCTCTTGCCATCTGCGGGGCCTCTTAAGATGGTGCGGGGCAGGGAGTCGAGGTCTGAGATTGACCACGCCTGGCCTTCAAGCCTAATTCCCCAGCATCCCCCCGGGTCTCCGTCTCACCCCATTAGCGTTGCTTTAAAAAGTGCGGACCGACCGGGGTGCATTATTGCCCACATAAATCAGGCGGCTCGGAGTACGGAACACCTTTAAACAAACAGCTGATGGGAGTGAAGTTCCAGGATCATTATTAATAGCTTTTCATTTCGGTGGCCGCTGTGCTGTGACATGCCTTCCCAGCAGAAGCCCTGCGCAGCCAGCCCCCGATCGGCTGATCCCCTGAGTCCGCCAGTCAGAATGAATGACTGTACCTTTGTGTTAATTGCGGAGCCCCAGCCACACGCGGAATGCTAATAGGGCCAAGTGGGAGGGGGCAGGTGCTAGTCATGCCTGGCTGCTGGGCAGGGAAGGACCCCACCTCTGGCCCTCCTCCACAGCAGCCAGCAGCAGGGTCTCCTAACATACTTATCTGAGCTCCGCCCTCCTCAGCTCGAGAAAGCCCTGTGGTTCCCATGGCCCAGAGCCAAGACCAGACTCATCTGGCTGCCACTCAGGGCTCTCACATCTCACTCCGTCTCTAGCAATGGGCTCCTTGCTGCCTCCCACACCACGACCCTGTACTGCTCAAACGCATTCACACATTCATTCATTCATTCAACATATACTGAGTCTTCTTCTGAAAGATGCAGGGTTCAGTGCTGGGAACAAGGCGGACAAACTCCCTCACCTCATGGGTTTAATTAACATCAAGCATAAAGGACAGGCATTTGTGGTTTTGGGCCGCATCCAGGTCTGGCTCTTTATTCTCGTGTGACCTAGTACGAATAAACCTCAGGCCTCGGTGTCCCCTTCTGTAGAATGGGAGTGATACCCGTAGCTACCTCCTCGGGTGGAGTGAGGAATTAAATAGCTAAAAATATAAACACCTGACATACCTGCTACCACATATTTACTGCTGGTGGTTACCTTTTGTGACCATAACTCGCGCCTTTATTAAAACGTAGGGTAAGGACTACAAAAAAAGGGCCGGGGGAGCAAGGAGAAAGCCAAGCAGGAGCGCAGCCCCTCCCTGAGGAAGGCTGATTTGATCAGAGAAGAGCGAGCTGCGGTGAGCAGAAGCTGGGGGGTGGGGAGGTGCAGGGGACAGCGTGGATAAAGGCCCTGAGGCTGGAAGAACCTGACAGGCAGCAGGAGGCTGGAGCGCCCCGGAGGAGGAGGGAGGGAGGCTGGAGAAGCAGCGGGGCCACGCTCCGCAGGGCCTCCGGGGCCTTGTTAAATTTTAAATTTCGTCCTGAGTGCAATGAGAAGCTACTGAGAGCCTCTGAACAGGATTGGCATGAACTTCATCCTGTTTTTAAAGTCACCCGAGCTGCTGTGCGTGTGCAGCAGACGGGCCCCCTCTCCCTGCCAGGGGTCCCCCACAAGGTGACTGAGAACGACACGGGGAGAAGAGGTCATTGTCCCCAGGAGAGAGAAGGGTGGCTGCACCAGGACGGGGCGGTGGGGTGGAGAGGAGGCGGCTGCTCCCCAGGTACACGGGAGGAAGGAGGCTCAGGGTGCGCTGTGATGGGAAGTGAGAGTGGGGCGACGCCAAGGTGGCCCCTCTGGCGATGCAGGCAGCAGACGGGTGGCAACAGGCTTCAGGCCCATGAGGTGGGTTTGCAGGTCCCGATGGATTGGGCCTCTGAGGCTCTGCAGGTGTTATTCCCTCTCCCGGGAACACCCGCCCCTCCTCTCGTCCCGGGAAGGATTCCCTTTACTCTCTCCAGGCGCACCACGAAGCCTTCCCCGACTGCCCTGGATCTGGCCCCTTCTCTTCCCCCCTCTTCCTCCAAGTATCGGCTCTCTTCTCGGCGCCCACGGCTCCTGCTAGCTCGTGATTTCATCCCAGGGTGCAGCGATGACAGAGGGGCGCAGGGGGTGGACGGCACCACACGCCGGACTGTGGCTCCTGGGCTGTTTCCACGTCTTCTCCCCCCACATGTTGGAGGCCCCCAAGCTCAGTTCTTGGGCCCTTCTTCTTTCCTGTCCACTTCCTCCCCCTAGGTGGCCGCAGGCAGGCCCACAGCTGGAATCCCCATCAGGGGCAGTGACCCCCACGTGTGAGCGTCTGACTCAGATCTCTCCCCGCCACCCCTACTCAGCTATCCACGTGCCGGCTCGTCACCCCCACGCGGATGTCTAAAACACCCTTCAAGCCTCTCGGACCAAAACTACGCCCCTGGGCTCTATCCTCTCCACCCCCGCCACCTCCACCCACAAATAACAAAATAACATTTAAAACAGCTCCTCTCCAGAGTCCCCCAAGTCAGCGACCGGCAGCGCCATTATCCCAGCCGCTCTGCCAGAGGCCTTGGAGTCGTTCTGGATTTCACTCCATCTCACACCCACATCCACCCATCTATCAGCCGCCCCTGCCAGCTCTCCCTTACAAGAGACCCAGAAGCTGACCATTCTCACCTCCTTCATCGTTAACAGCCCGGGCCAAGTCGCCATCATCTCTCACCTGGATTATTGCACCCGCTCCTTCCCGGTGCTCCTGCTTCTGCCTGTGCCCCCCACAGACTGTTCTCAGTTATGGTGCTAAAACATAAATCAAGTCATAACACTCCTCTCAAAATTCCTTCCACTTCTCATCTTACTCAGTAAAATGGCTCATAAGACCCAATGTGATCTGGCCTCTTGTTACTTCTCTGACCTTCTCCTCCCGTGCCGCCCCCCTGCTGGCCGCACTGGCCTTCTGGCTGTCCTCTGGATGTGATGGGCATGTTTGCATAACAGGCCTTTGCCTCTTGCCTCTGCCCTGCCATCTCCCTGGCTCACTCTCTCCCTTCCCGGGAAGTCTGCTCGAATGGGTGACCCCAGGGAGGCTTCCTGCCAGTGGGAGATCAAACAGCTCCTCCTCCCCAGGTCTTCCCTCCCCGCTCTGCATAGAACTTAGCACTGTCCTGTGTATTATACATTCGCTTCCTAATGCCTCCTGCCCTCCAGCGTTAGTTCTAGGAGCGCAGGGGAGCTGACTTGGGTGTCTGGTGCGGCATCGCCAACCCTGCGAGCTCAGCGGGTAACAGGTGCTTGGTGCATATTTCTCAATGACTCTGGCATCGTTGTTTTAACTATTGGTCAACTGGCTTGTCCATTTCTCTGTCTACCCCAGTCAATGGCAGGCAGCAACTCGGTCCAAAGCCCCACTGTTTTCCTGGTGTCCAACACAGAACCTGCCCAGACCGGGTACTCATTAAACGTTTGAATAACAAGTGAATGAATAATAGATTTCCAGATGGGTTGCCTGGGGTGTTGGGTGGGGGGGAGGATTATGAGATAGAGTGGCCTCCTGGGGCCTCCTGCTCCTGTGGTCCTTCCTGCCTCTGCAACTTGAGTATCTTGTTCAAGTCAGAATTTATATCATCATCGTCATCATCATACCTAACACTTGCATAAAGTGAGTTATATTTGCTAACTCACTTTTAATCTTCTCATTAATCTTCCCTTCAGTACATGGTGGGTACTATTGTACTCCCCCTTTCACAGATGAGAAATTGTGGCACCGTGAGGTTAAGTGAGATGTCTAAGATCTCATAGCTTTGAGTGGCAAAACTGGCTCCAGAGTTTGAGCATAAAGGCTCAGGACTTGCATTTGCAGTTGAGGGGCTCAGGGCAAAGGTCCCCTGACTTCCGCTGCCATCTGCATACATAACCTCATCTCACCCTCTCAAGGATCTCCTGAGCTAGGTGCTATTATTACTGCCCTGCTTCACTGATGGGACAACCAAGGCTCAGAGAGGTTAAGTACCTCTCGACACAGCCAGGTCTACCTGACATCAAGGCCACTTCTGCTTCTCCACCTGCAGCCAAGGGCACACCTCTGCGCAGCCCTCAGTGTCCATCCTCGCGGCCTCATTTGATCTTCAAAACAAGGTTCAGATTGCAAGGCTGTTCTGCCTCGGCACTGTTGACGTTTGGACTGGACAGTCCTCCGTGGAGAGGGCTGCCCTGTGCACTGCAGGGTGTTCAGCAGCTCCCCTGGGCTCTGCCCACTACAGGCTAGTCGCATCCCATCCCCAAGTGGTGACAACCCAGTGTTCAGACATGGCCAAATGTCCCCTGGTGTCCAAAAATCACCCTCCCCCATCAAAAACAACAGCCCCAGAGAGTAGACAATGAGGATCCTCCTATGATATAGAGGTTCTTAGAAACTAAGGCTTGGAGGGAGTATTGTCTCCCCCAGCTCATGCAGAGAATCAGGAACAGGCCTGGACCCAGGTCCACTCAGCCAAGAGGATGGTCTTGATGTTGAACTCTCCTGTTGGAGCTATGCAAGTGTTGAGCGCCAGCAATGCCAAGGAGCGGGCTGGAGTGACCATCTACCACGTGCACAGGCCCCACTAAGGCAGTTCTTGATTAAGTCCTCTGCTCCCCTTCTGAGCTGCGGCGGCACTCACCCTGCTACCAGCTTTGCTGCCATGAACATAGTTAAGGCTTTGACAGCAAGCCAGACTTCAAGTCCAAGCCCTGCTACATCTTCACTGAAGAACTCCAGGCACAGCCCAGAACATCTTGGACCTATTTAACCATCTCAAAAATGGATACTTTGGACTAGATTCTTTCAGAGACCTGGCCAGCTTTGATGTTCTGCTTTTCTGACAAAGCAAGGAATCTTGTGTTCTGTGTCACAACTCAATGGTACTTGGGGTCCTCTTCAGAGTCTTTGGAGTCACAGCTCCTCCTGCCCCCTCAGAGCCCAGTTTCCTCAAAGGCAGTCAATACTTGAACCACAAAGGACTTGCTGTTCTCTAAGCAGTGAATACTTCCTGCCTTTGTTTATACTGTCCCTTCTGAAATTCTCCCCATCACCCACCAAAAGAACTCCTATTCATCCTGTAAGAAGTGAGCCATGTTATCTGTTCCAGGAGGTCCTTCTTATTTCTTCAGTCTGTTATTCATTCCCTCCTCCCTGTTCCCTTAGCCCCTTCCACCCCCCAACACACTAGGAGACCACTGGTTGCTATCAGGTTTGTATGTGTATGTGTGTGTCTGTCTGTCTGTCTTCCTCACTAGACTGAAAGAGTTCTTGATGATAGAGACTGGGTC
Organism: Talpa europaea; assembly: GCF_964194135.1. Classification (NCBI taxonomy): domain Eukaryota; kingdom Metazoa; phylum Chordata; class Mammalia; order Eulipotyphla; family Talpidae; genus Talpa; species Talpa europaea. The sequence goes on along the minus strand of NC_140078.1, from coordinate 9,413,797 downwards.
TCCCTAATCCCCATATTCTCACGGGCTATACAGTGTCTGGCACAGTGTAGGTGCTCAATAAATGTTGAATAAATAACAATGAATGAATGATGGGAGTAGGTGGTTGCCAAGACCCTGAGCAGTTCCAACAGTCTAGAAACCAGGGAAGGAAGCCAACCTCTTGCTGTCAGCCAGTCTCCTATCCAGAGAACTGCCCCCACCCCCAATCCCAGTAAATGCCTGCCGCCCCAGCCACCCACACAGGCTGCAGACCCAGCAAGTACCTTGGACAGCGACCAGACACTTTTTTAAAAAAGCTTTTCTCCTCTGTGAAGCTGCCACTATAGGGAGCTGTCTGTGCACGCTTGCATTCCCACATGTGCACGGAGACAGGTAGAAGAGGCCTTGCTTCTCCCATTTTTCAATTTATCCCAGGCTGAGGGCTGAGTCGGAACCAGCGTTGTTCACATTTCTGCATCTGCACATACAGCCTCTGACCCAAGCTAGGGGTGGATGCGGTTGGGGGCTCAGTACTCTGCAAACCCCCCTCCCTCCCTCATCTCCTCCAGGAATCCCTACTTCTCTAACTCTAAACCAAATTGCCCTCAACTCTCCCTTCTAGAAAGCCCTCTGATGGAGGAAACTAGGTCTCAGTCCTTGGGGGGGGGGCAGGCATGAAGAGGGGGAGCAGTCTGTGCTCTTTGAAATCCATCCTTTCAACAGGTATTTTATGAGAATTTATGAAGGCACTTATATTAAACTAAACTTTTAGGAGCCTCAGTTTTTTCAGCCATAAAATGGAGACAGGGGTAGGAAAGGTTCATAAAAGATCAAGTCTCTAGAAGGGGCAGCCTTTCCATGCAACACGTCAACTCCAGTTTCCACTGAAAAACAGACCTGCACGTCCCCATTCAGCTGCTTTTCCTGTATTACCCTGGTTGGATCTCTGGTTGCAAAACGAAGGGAGTTTTGACTCCTCCATTCTGATTCAGCTCCAGGGGCCTGAGTTTCTGGTGTTCCCTAAGGAAGGGGCGGGAGCCTCAGAGAGGAGATGGGGAGGGACCAGAGCTTTCTGGGTGGATAGGAGGGTACACAAAGAGGAGGATCTGTCCTAGCCCGGGTGTGAGAGACGAGTTAACAGCTCAATTGTTATTTCAATTACACGGATTATTTGAAAACAATGTTATGAGTTTCATCACTGACAACCCCGGGAAATGGCTGCTATGGCAACTGAGGAAAAGAATGGCCCTGACCAGCCAATCAGAAGTTCCAACCCTGCCCCCGGTTTGTGCAAACTGTCCCCCCTCCACCCAGTACAACTGGCCCCTTCCCTCCTCTGTCTGGGGAGGGGTCTTGGGAGGCGGGTGGAAAGAGAGGGGCAGGTGTAAGGATCGCTTTGTAAGAAGGAAGAGGACACGTGAGGAAACTGAGGCTCAAGAGAAGAGAGATCCCCAGAATTAACTCTTTTCCCCCCAATTCCACAAGACCAAGAACCTGGTCTGGCTCAGGTACCCTCCCAGCCCCAGCACAGGCCTGTGACAGAGCAGACTCAGTAACGGCTCATTCCTGCTGCCGCAGTGGCTGAGGAGGGTTCCAGGGCACCCCGGCTCAGTCGGACTGGGAAAGGGGTTTCTCTAAACCCCCATCACAAACTGTCTGGACCCCCTCCATGAAGGGTGCCCACACGGCCTCGCCTCTCACTGACAGGAAGACAGCTAAGCTGCCCAGCGAGAAGCCCGGCCAGAGAGGGACAGGCACCGGGGACTCAGTCCCTTTCTCTGCTGCTCTCTGCAGAGGCTGCCTCGTGCACAATGTCCAGAGGCCCAACCTCCAGTGGCACCCCAGTGGTCTCCAGAAAAAGCCTTTTTACTTGGAAAACATCTAGTGTCCTCCTTATTCGGAAGGAAGCCAAATTGAAGGGGAGCCGGCCGGACATTCGCCTTGCAAAACCCGATTCTGAAAGCCCATTTCCTACTTGCTTGAGGCCCCCTGCTGTCCACTCCTGCGTCCCTGAATCCCTCATCAATTTCATTCAACAAACCCTTCCATGGGGCTGCCTCGGTGCCCGGCCCCATTCTATGCACTTTACGCACATTAGCCCACTCAGCCCTCAGCACAGCCCTATGAAGCAGCTACTGGGGTTGTCACCCCGTTTTCCAGATGGGGAAATGGAGGCGGCTAAATGGCTTGTGCAAGTTCAGGCCACCCAGGGGTTCGAGCAGTCTGGCTCCAGAACCCAAGCTCCGGGTTACGTATGCGTCTTGCCTGATGGCCACGGGCTTATAAAATTCAACTTTTATGGCTTCATCTTTTATGTCAGGAACCTCCCAAGCCCCCCCCCCCCATTGCCCTCTTCCGTATCTTCTCAGCTGGGGTGTGGCGGACAGGCGAGGACGGAGCTGGGGCTGGGATGTTGCTGTAAGTGGAGATTCCTAGTTATAAGCTGCTTCTGACGTGGCGTAAGGCAGGGAGGGGCGCCTTACTGATTCTGTACCTACTGTGCGCAGGGCAATGAGGGCTTCTTACCTCATCCATCCCCATCACAACCCCGCATGGGGGAGGGGCTCTTGCCGTCCCCATTTTACAGAAGAAGAAACTGAGACTCAAAAAGGCAGAGACTCGCCCAAGGCCACTGTTTATCGACGAGGCCTGTGGCCGGATCCATCTGCTGCGAGCGCAAGGTGCTGCCCTGTCCTCGAGGGACCGTCAGCGATAAGACAAGGAAGCGGGGACTCATGCAGAGCTGAAAGGGGTGCTCAGGCAGAAGGGATGGGAGGGAGCCCGGACAAAGATTTGCAGGCGGGACTAGACGTGGGAGCAGCGGCTTCGCTGGCACAGGTATGTCAGTGCTCGACAGGTGACCGTGTCGGATGATGCGATGGGGCCTTGAAAGCCAAGCAGATGGTTTGGACCGGCTGGGGGAAGCCACGGGGAGCCATGGCTGGCTTAGGCGCCTCTTTCCCTCCCTCCTGAGGCAGCCTCCTTCTCTCGCAGTGGAGCAATTTCCCAAAGCATTTTCTCTAATTTGTGATTGTTTTCCTAACCCAGAAGCAGCGAGTCTCCAGCTTCTCCCAGCCCACGAGCCGAGCGGAGCTGCCAACACTGCTGGTCCCCGCCCCCAGTGAGGCCTGCTTGGGAACCTGTGGGTCCCTCTGTCCCCACCGCCCTGGGCCCGGGCAGGCTGCAGGGAGGGTCTGGAGGACTGGCAGCTGGCACAGAGACACGGGGCTGGTTTCGAACTGGAGCCACCACCTGCTGACCGAGGAGCCACAGTCCCAGGGCCAGGCTGGGGGAGGCTCGAGGGCTCCCCGGGGTGGGGATGAGGCTTCTGCAAGGAACAAGGACTTGAAGGGAGAGGCAGGCTCGGAGAGAACAGGGGCTCTGCATGGGAGGTGCATGCAGGAGGTGACTGGGGCCTAAGTGAAGTGAGGGGCCTGGGTCTCCAGGAGGGGATGGTGTTTGGTGAAAGGATGGGGGTGTCAGGAATTATCCGGGGGGTCTCCAGGAGACTAGGGCTCTTGTCAATGGGAGCAAGCCCTCTGTTGGGCACTCTGGGGAATGGAGCCTGTCTTCCACGAGAGGGGGGGACCTCCACAGGGGAGGACATGGGGTTCTGTGAGGGGGATTCTGCCCAGGGGCTTAGTCGGGAGCTGGAATTTGTGAAGAGTGTGGGGGTCTTGAGGAAACAAGGCTCAGAAGAGAGAACTGGGGCTCAGTGAGGGGACCATGTGTGAAATCAAGGGGGACAGAGGCTCGGGGAGGGCGTCAGGGCCTGCAGAGCGATGCTGGCTTATGAAGGGGTGGGCCCTAGTGGGAACAGAGGGGTCTCCTTCCCAGGGCAGTTTGAGAATTAGATGCAGCTATTTCTTTCCTCCCTGTCACATAGGTACCCTGTGGGGCCTGGCTCACCCCAGTCATGGGGTTGTGTCCAGGGCCCACAGACTCCTTCCCCTGAAATCCCCTCCCCTGATGCTCTTAACACGCCCCCCTCCCCACCACACACACTCTTCTTCAAGGCCAAGCCCTGGCCCCTTCTCCACTACTATTCTGTAAATGCCTCATCTGGCTTCTGCCGACTTTGTAGCCCTCTGCAGTCCAAACACACGGTCGGGGGGGACTTGAGACACCGGCCATGACTGTCAGGCAGTTCTGCCTCCGAGCCAGCCTCACTCCCTCCAGCTGCACGTGCTGCCAACTTCCTCTGTCCAGTCCTGGGAAGAGACTGCGATGGCTCCGCAGGCGCCTTCTGTCGGGACAGCCTTCCAGCTTAGTGTCCTCTCAGATATCTCTCTTCTAAGTAAAACCATTCCCGCCCCTCCCACTGGCCTTTCTGGTCACTTTATTTTCAAGGCTCGTGGATTTATTTTCAAGGATTCCAAGGCTCGTGCGTGGCAAGCTCTGGCCAGAGCTGGCGCAGAGGAGGCTCCCGAGACGTGTGTCGTGGATGGGTGCGTGAGTTGGTGGGTGCCTGGATGAATGAGGGGGGTCGGGAGGAGGAGAGAAAGGCAGGTTGGTGGTGGCCTGCGGAGGGGTGGAGCTGCGCGGGGAAGGGAAGGGCAGAGGGAGGGGAGAGAGGGTGTTGGAATGGAGGTGGGTGGGCAGGAGGAGGGAGGGAGGCTCGAATGGGTTGCTGGGTAGATAAATCATCTCAGGTGGCATCTCAACTTTCCCCTCGTATCCCCCAATTATAGGCCCCTCTACCTTGGTTAATGGCACCCCAGTTTTCTAACATACCCACACATGAGACTCGTCCTGTTCTTCTCCCTCATCTCCCACAACCTAGCAGCCCCAAGTCCTGCTGGTCCTATTGGCCTGGCGCCTGCTCCCCATGACTTCCCTCAATTCCCCCTCCCCCAAACACAGTCTCCTGGAGTATTTCAGGTCCCCCCACCCCTGTTTCCTTTCTCTTTCCTTCAAGTTGATCCCAAAACAACGCCAGCAGCACCATCGCCCTGGCGCTCTCTAGTCAGAAACCTCCAGTCGCGCGCTCTTGCCTGTAGGCCCAGGCTGGAGCCCCGCGCTTCTGAGTTCAGTTGAACCTGCCCTTCTGGGCCTCTTTCTCACTCCTTTCCTTTGTGAGCTCCGACCACACCAGGCAGCTAGCTGGCACTCAGATGCCCAGCGAGCCGCCCACCCTTTGCTGTCTCCACCACTTGAAAGGTCCCCCTGCAGCCACACCACCCTCGGTCTCGACACACAGCTCAAAGGCTGCCTCCATGCCCAGCGTCCCTGGCCCTTCCCCCTGACATGATCCCATGAGCCACTTCACTAAGACACTTTTTTTGAGCACCTACTATGTACCCAGCTGGCTAGCTGACTCTGATGGTGAGAGAGGGAGGCCCACGAGATGAGAAAGACACAACCATTGCCTTCGAGGGGACAGCGGTGTGGCCCATGTGAGCACACATGTGCACACAGACACAGGCAGAATTCAAAGGGAAAAATATGGCAAAACAGTATTATGTCCATGGCTAATGCTTCTAGAACACTTGCTATGGGCCAGATGCTGCTCTAAGTGCTTTATTCTGTTAACTCATTTAATCCTCTTAATAAAGCTACGTGGTAGGTGCAGATAATGAAACTGAGGCACGGGGTTAGGCATTTTATCTAAGACCTGAAGTGGCAGAGCCAGTGGCAGAGCCAGTAGGCGGCGGGCCGAGGCGGGAAGCCCGGCAGGACTGGCCCCGTCTGGGCTCCAGGACAGGGCAGGGTGGCGTAAAGAGAAGAGTGGGAGGGGAATAGACAGAGAAATTCATGACAAGGCTCTGGCCTCCCTCCCACTTGCTGGGGTCTCCCCCTCTACCAACCCACTCCCCTTCAAGCCGAGGCAGGCACCTTTGAGAAAATGGAAACGAGCAGTGACTGGAGGAGGAGCAGGGGGCTCTGTCTCCGAGACCGCAGGGCCTGGCCAGGTCCCTTCTCTCCCCGGGGCCTGGCTCATCTGTATAATCTCAGACACGGCTGCTTGGGTGACAGAAGATATAAGTCGTGCGAGCCTCTTGGTCTCGGGGTCTGGCTGCATCTCCCGGGTCACCCTGTTGTTCTGGAATACACGATTTCAGCCTCTGGTTCCTGTGGGCCCCCCTGTGAGGCCACAATCCTTCTCTGGTCACCTGAATCCGTCCATCTTGTCACTGCCCATCATCTTGTCTGCCCAGTGACCTGGATCATCTGCCTCAGCTACCCGTCCATCAGCCTGCTGGGCCCGGCCACCTCGCAGCCCCGCCTGCCTGGTGTCTGTCACTCTGCCTGTCTCTCTCTCTCTCTCTCATACACACACACACACACACACACACACACACACACACACACACACGGTCCCCCTCCCCCCTCCGCCCCCACCCCCTGCAGGCCCCTGTTCTGCACACAACACAGAGCTAGGGTGGGGCCTTCTTTATCACTCGCAGAGAAGTCCAGTGTTAGCATCAGAACCTGCTTACAGGTCTCCGCTGCCATCCAGTGTCCTCTCCCTTCCCCAGAGACCCCTCGCCCCCCCCCAGTCCCCTCTGCGTGGCTGCACCCAAGGGTTTCTACTTGAGGAATCTTGTCAGGGCCACGTGCCTCCTGCCAAAAATGTTCAAGTGGTCCCCGAGGAAATCACCGGACAAGAGCGTGAAGATGTGTGTACATGGATGCTCGTCGCAGAATTGTTTGTAATCACGAAGAATTGGAAACTACCCAAATGTCCGACAGTGGGGGCTGGTTAAATGAATTATGGTCCAGCCACACAATGGAGAGCCACGCAGCTCTTAAAAAATGATGATGTAGATGTATATTTATCGAAATAGCAAGACATTCACAATATATTATAGAGTGAAAAAAGCGGGTTACAAAGGCATATGTAGAAAGCAAGATGCCATTTTTATTTTTTAAAAATCTATATATGTCAAGAAGGAGATGCACCGAAATGGTAGCCAAGTGGTGGTGGGATTATGGCTCATTAAAAATACTTTCCTATATAAAAAGACACGCAGACACACACATATATAGACACACATACATATGAATGTAACACACAGGCGCGGGTTTGCGATCGCTCTTACGAACACTTGCCACGAGCCCAGGCTGGGCTGAGCCTCTGTCTACACCGCATCACTCGGCCCTGCATGGCCACCACGCACGGCCACGAAGACCATTTTATAGATGAGCAGACAGAGGCATATGCAGCTAGTGAGTGGCAGAACCAGGTTTAAACCTGCCTATCTCTGCCTGCAAAGCCCATGCTCATCAGCAGGTTGTCATCTTTCTCCTTTGTTTACCCATAACTTGCCTATTTTTAAAAAATAACATGTATTAACTTGGGGGATAAAGCAATGGCAGGATTTAACAAGAGAGGAACAGGGAGGTGGGTGAACTACCCACAGCACCTGGCCTTGATCTTGGGGCCTTTGATGGCTTCTGGGTAGGTCTTCTGCACCAGCCCGCCCTTCCCTCCCCACCGAAGGCTTGTATAGTGAAGCCTGCTTGGGAGGGGCTGGCAAGGCTCCGGCCTTTAAATATCACAGGCTTTGCTGCTGAGCACCCCTCCTCAAGCCTGAACTGAACTCAGCGAGGAGACGAGCTTGCCTTGAGCCATATGCCATGCTGGATACTGGGGAGACCCACAGGCAGAAACCCAGTGCTGGCCTTCAGGATCTGCTCATCCGGGCTGGGTTTCTCAGCCTCCACACTCACATTTGGGGCTGCAACATTCTTTGTTGTTGTTTGGTGTGTTGGGGGCTTTCCTGCACATGGGGAAGCTCAGCAGCTTCCCTGGCCTCTACCCACTAGATGCCAGTAGCAACCTCCTACCCAGCAGAAAGATCTCTAGTCATTGCCAAATGTACCCTAGGGGGCAACATCACCCCTGTTTGAGAACCATGGATCTAATGGATGGTACAAGGCAGGCAGAATAAAAGAAAAAGAAAAGGGAAAAAAATAGAAATTAATTGCTTGGGTTCTGTATAGATGGAGGACGCATGTGCTTGGAAGGTGCCAGCAGGCTCTCTGGGATGCATCTGTCCTTGAAATTCAAGGGTCTCTCAAGGTTCTTCTCATTCTACTGACTTATCCTGGGTTTGCTCACCCGTCCTTGTGGCTTCAAAGCCCTCTTTCCGGCCTAGAAGTATCACTGTCCCGCGAATCTCCACCTGTACACTGGCACTTGTCCTGCTGATCGCCCCCTTCCCTGACAGATCTGCTCCTCCCCTGACCCACAGGGCCTCAAGTCAGAAACTGGGAACCCACCCCTGCCCCCTACATCCACAGAGTCTCCCAGCCCTGCCCATTCTACTCTTACAAGCCCTCTACTCCTCCTCTGCACCCCAGTCCCAGCCAACAACAACACTGGGCCCATCTTCCCCACCAGGCTGTTCGCCACCAGTTGCAGGGTGAGGCTTTGTATCCCGCCACGCCACCACCCTGCTGCAACCTCTCCAGCAGCTGGGTCCTCTACTCACAAGCCCAAGCCCCTCTGTGGCTTTCAAGAGCCCACAGGCCTGGCTTCTGCTCCCCTCTCTGGCCTTGTTTCCTGTAACTCCCACACCACACCCCAAATTCTATGGGTTCCACTTCAGCCAACTGAACTTGCGGTTGCTGCAGTATTCTCCCTCACCTCCAGCCCGGTGCCTGCTCCCCCTGCTCCCACCCTCTCCCCCCTGCCTCCTCTAGACAGCAGCTACTCAAAATGCAGGTCTCAGTGGAAACATCACTTCCTCCTGGAAGCCTCCGCTGCCTCCCCACTGGCTCTGATGGCTTATGAGAATTGTTTAACGTCTGGCTCCTTCCTGGGACCAGCAGACTCCAGTCTACAGGGCACTGTTTGTTCACTGAGGCATCTCCAGAGTTAGTACAATGCTGAGCACATGGTAAATATCTAATACATATTTTAAACTGTAAATATACATTTTAAACCTGATAACAAAAGGATGGATGGTTAGACAGACAAACGGATAGGCGGATGCCAGGAATAGGGACTCTTTGGGCCTTGGATGCTTTGCGGGGCCGAGAGGGGAAGGGCGTGCAGGTAGAAGGGCAGGTGTGGCTGGATGCGGGAGTGTCAGGAGTGGAGGCACAGTGGGAGATAAAGGAGGATGCAGACGGATTACAAGGACCTTGAATGTCACGGTGCGGAGTCTGGACTTAATTCAGTAGGCGATGGGGAGCCATGGAAAGGTTTTAATCAAGCAAGTGACATGATCCCACCTGCGTTAGAGAAAGATCACTCTGGCTGCAGCGGTGGGGAGGGGAGCCTGGGAGGCCGGAGGAGGCTGCCACAGCAGTTTAGGCAAAGCTGGTGAGGTCCGGGCCAGAGCAGGGATCGAGGGACATTGGGGAGGGGAGGTAGAGGCTACGGTGAAATGAATCTGTGGGCATCTAGAACATGTCCCTCGGCCCCCGGCCACGGGCAGGAACTGGGCAGTCCCACAAAGGGTCCTGAGGTGTGAGACACACCCTGGTGGTCCTGACTCAACTTTACGCTCCTGCAGCCACAGTCTCGTAAAAAAACAACCGCCTTCAGCCCCATGGGAAGCAAGGGACACACACACACACACACAGAGGGATACTGGCAGCCGTAGCAGCTGCATCCCCCACACAGCACCCGTGTTGTGGGCTGGGCCCCATGCAGAGCGTCAGGCCTGCTCCCACACACTTCACCTTCGCAACAGCCCCAGGTGGTGAAGTTAGCACTTGCTCCCTCCATTTCACTGGCTGAAGCTCAGAGAGGCAAAGTAACCTTCCCAAAGTCACACAACCAGGTCACAAATCCAGGCTGGCCTCACTCCAGGGCCCATGCTCTTAATCAGCTATTTCTCTGACTGAAAGAGGGAACTGGTAAGCAAGTGGATGGTCGGATGAGAAAGCAAGAAATTCCCTGCCTCGTCCCAAAGTGACAGCAGGAAGAGGCCTGCTGATGAGGTGCGGAAGGCAATGGCAGGGGGAGTTCCTCCAGACGCCTGCACCCCATGTGTTCAGATCCAGACTCACGTATTCAGAAAGGTGTGTCCCCCCCATAAAAGGACTGGGCTAATAAGCAGGGGCAGGGTGGGGTGTCTATCCTTAGTTCTCAGGTGGACCACCTTTGTGAGAAATTAAGACAGCATCTTCCTCTGAGGGCATGTAGCCTGCAGGCACGGCTGGTGAGGATATGAAGCTTTTTTTGCTAATTAGAGGTGCTTCTTCCTTCAAGAAGACAGCGTCTGCCTTGAGGGCACCTGATTTGTTGACTAGAACTTAAGAAGGATTTCTACCCCTATTCTGCATTGAGTACCTTTGGACAGTCAACAACCTGCCCAACTGTACAGGACAGCCATGCCTCCAGTCCCCCTGTTGTGCACCCCTGTTTCCCAGCAATCACTCTCCATCATGGTCCCTAAGAAAAAAACATTCCATCTGGCAAATCCATGGGCCTCAGACCATTCCACAGAGCTAAGCTTTTTTGTTGCTAGTGCTGGCCGCTGCTGTGGCCTACTGTCCTAATGCAAAAGTTGAGGTCAGACACTGTGCTGATAGCAGGGGTGGGTGGGAAGGGGGTGGGAGGAGCCAGGCTTTCTCTAGAGAGACCTGTATCAAAACACATGGTTCCAGGAAGCAGGGGCCTCTAGTCAAGAGCCCATCTGAAGGGCACTCTGGGGAGTCCAGGGGGCTGGTGGCTAGGCCCACCTTTGCTGGGTGTAAGAGGCTGGTCTGAGGCCTGGCTCTCCTCTCAGTCAGACACACGAGCGGACTCTGCATCTTGTTTCCGACCCCTAGCATTCTCCTTGTATCAGCTCCAGAGCAGGACCAGGGCGCCCCCAGCCCAAGCCCAAGCCACGTCCTGAGGGAACCACCTGACTCCATCCCCAGCTACCATCCCTCCCAGCCTGGGCTGCACCGGCTGCTGCCCGAGTTATATAAACAGGAATCATTTCTCTCTCAGAATACCTGAGGCTGCATTTCCGAATGCAGCTTCCTGATGGAAGAAAAAGGGAAAAAGAGAGAGAGAGAGAGAATAGAGCGAGAGGAGAGGAAATTTAATTGGCTGACTCCTATCGCCCATGTGGTAAATAAACTGTCTGCTCCAAACTTTGCTAAGACAGAAGACACAGGTCCTCCTGGGGTCCCTGCCCAAGCCCCCCTCAAAGGGTGTTGGCGCACAGTGCTCCGCTGAGGCCTAGGAAAGCTCAGGCAGGGGGCCTGGAAATCCCGCCTGCAGGTGCAAAGATTCCAGACCACCAGAAATGCCCTGAGACCACAGTCCCCTCCACACACACTCGCTTTGGACAGAAGGCTGGGGCCTATCCGGGACTCACCACACATTCAGGGGCTGTGCTGCCAAAGGCATCTCAACAGCATCCCCCGACCCTGGCCTGGGAGCCCGGGGGTGGGGGGGGGTGCGGAAGGGTCTAACCTAAACACCTCTTGCTGGGTTTAAGCAGGCGTGTTCTTGTTCACTTCCGTGTGAGCACAGGAAACTGCTCTGTTTGCCCCAGACCCGCCTGGCGTGTAAGGGGAGTTGGGAGGCTCCGACTTCAGGGTACCTGGGTTCCCACTGTGGCTCAGGATGGAGTTTGCATGGGACCCTGGCCTCTCTTTGCCACACTTCAGCGCATTGGAAAGAAGAAAGGGTGTCCAGGTGGTCTCAATGTGTGGTCAGGAAGGTGGGGGAGGCTCTGCCATCTCCAGGAGGAAGCTGAGGCCACTCAGGAGGGGCAGCTGCACCCCCTGCCCCTGTCCCGGCTGAGACCTGGCTGACTTTGTAAGGTTCCTGGAAGCCAGGGCCTAGTAGCAAGGGTGGTCCCAGAGGGGCACACAACCAACCCCCCCTCAAACTGTGTTTAAATGCGGACAATGGCCTTCTCTGCCAGTAGGAAGGAAGGGGCCCGCCCCAGCCACTGGGAAGAGAGGAGAGCAGGGGTGGAGAGAAGTCACTGAGGCAGGGAGGGCATGGGGAAGAGGTGACTGCTGCGGGGAAACTGAGGCACGCAGGATGGAAGGGGGTGGAGGAGGAAATGGGCAGAGTTAGGCAAAGACCAAAGGATGTCATGGATGTAGACTCAGTGACCAAGGGGGCTGTGGAGTGGGGGTGGTACCCGGGACAGAGTGGACGGCGAGGGACAGGGGTGGGGGTACTAATGAGGGACAGAGGGAGACAGGGAGAGGCCTCTGCAGGGCGATGCTGGTGTGGGTGGGGAGGGAGGATCCAGAACCCCCATGGAGGGCTGGCAGCTGCCAAAGCCCTTCAATGAGCCGCTGCCTGTGCTGGGGCACCTTGGGCAGCCCTGGGGACCCCTAGAGCGCTGGCATCAGGCACACGGAAAACGGAGTTGGCAGTTGCAGCCCTTGGACAGGTTCAAGGCGTGGGAGCGGGTTCCCCGCCGCGCGGTAGAAGACTTCGGCCGTCGCCAGGAGCCCGCCACCAGGGGGTGCCCCTCTCGGCTTGGGGAGACCTCGGGGGACCGGGGGTTTGCTCTCCAGCTGCAGCCCCGCCTGGTGGTCTCCAGGCGAGTCCCAGCTGGGCAGGGAGCTGCCCGCCCAGAGGAGCGGGAGAGAGGAGGTCAAGGCCCGGGCAGGGGAAGGCGGGTGTGCCCGGCGCCCACCGCGGACGGCCCCGCGCCCAGCGCGCCCCGCAGCCCGGCCGGCCTCGCTCTCCAGCCGCCGGCCCCGAGGGTCCGTCCTCTGGACGCGGGGCGTCGCGCCCTGTCCTTCCTCTTGGAGGGGACGGGGTGCTGGCGCCGGGTCTGGGGAGAGGGCGCGCAGCTGCTCGCTGGCCGCCTGTGGGCCGGCCGGTCCGACGGCCGGGAGCGGGGGGCGCGCGGTGGGGGCGGCCGGGTCCCTGCGGGCCGCTCCCCTCCCCCCGCCCGAGGTGGCCGCAGCCGCGCGTGTCGCCGCGGCGTGAGTCCGGCTCCGGGCGCCCCCGGCCGCGGCACGACCTCGCCACGCGCCCCCGCGCCCCCCGCCCGCGCCGCGCGGGACCCCGGCCCGGACGCGCCCCTGGGAGGGGCGGGGGCGCCGAGCCCGGGGCGCCCGGGGCGGGGGGTGCCCGCGAACGCCGGGGTCCCGGCCCCGCGCTCAGACCCGGCGCCCCCTCCCCAGCGGCCGCCGGCGCGCGGACTCGGCTCCCGGCGCGGCCGCCCCTCGCCCGCGGGGTCCCCGAGGCGCCCCGGCGCGCGGCGGGGGGCGGGGGGCGGGCGGGGGCCGCGGGCGGCGGGCGGAGAGGCGGAGAGGCTCCGCGCCGGGGAAAGTTTGGACGTGGGAAACTCCCTCCCCGCCCGCCCCGCCGAGAGGAGGGGTGCACAGGGGCCCCGCGCGGGCGCCCGGGCTCCCCCTGCGGCGGGAGGCGCGTCCCCCCACCCCGGCGCCGGCGCCGCCCGCCGGGCCGCTCCCGCCGGCCGGGGGCTCCCCCTCCGCCGGGCCGCCTCCCCGCGCCGCGCCCCGCCGCCCCCCGCGGCTCCCCGCGCTCTTACCTCGGGGAGCGGCCCGGGGCTCCCCCAGTCCTGCCGCCTCGGGACGCTGCGTGGGGCGGGAGCCCCGGCGCGGGCGGGCGCGCGGGCGAGTCCGGAGCCCGGGGCCGCCGAGGAGCCGGGGAGAGCGGGCGCGAGAGGGGAGCCGCGGCGCCGCGTGCGCGCGTGTGTGCGCGGGGCGCGGGGAGCGAGGGGGTGAGCGGGCGGGAGCGAGGGAGTGTGCGTGTCTGACTAGGGGGGAAGTGTGCAAGGGACGGATCCCTTCCTTCCTCCCGCAGCCTCTGGTGGAGACTCGGAGAATGCAGCGCCCGCCGGGCAGGAGCGCCGCGCCGCGCCGAGCCGCAGGCGGCCGCCGGGCCCGGACCCTGCAGGCGGGGAGCCCGGGCGCCCGCCCCCAGACCGCACCCCTCCCGCGCGGGGAGTGGCCGGCCTCCCCATCCCGGGGCGGTCCAGGCCCAGGAAACCCCGGCGGGGGGGGGCACGGCTCCCCTCCTCCCTCCAACCCCAGATCCGCGCGAAGGGAGCGCCCCCCGGAGGGGGACCGTCTCCCTCCGCGCCTGGCGGCTCCCCCGGAGGCCCCAGTTGGAGACCCGACTCTTCTCCATCACCTGACTTTGCTGCGTCTAGGTGCTCCAGCCCTCCCCTCCGCACACGCAGTGCCGTGGGGTCCCGGTTTCAGAGAGGGGGTGCAGGCCAGGGTGAAGGCAGGTGTCTCCGGGGGCCGCCCCTGGCTGGCTGCCCAGAGAGGCTTCTGCACAGACCGCCGGGTTTCGGAAGCTGTGGCTGTGCCTGGAGGTGGACGGAGGCCTGGGCCTGCCGCTGGAAGGGCCAAGCCAGGTGTCCCAGAAGGAGAAGCACCTGGGCTGGTCCTTTTGGCGGGGGAGGGGCGCGCGCTGGGCTTGCTGCAACCAGGAGAGTCAGCAAGAAAGGCCGCCCCATCCTAAAGAGAGTGCCAGCTTGGCCCCCCCCCCTGCCCCGGGAAGCCCCCCACATGCACACCCTCGTTGCCCAACTGGATTTTCGATTCTCTGTAAAATACAGCTAGTGAGCTGCCTGAGGTCCTTTCCGCCTGGCCCAATTTCTTTCTCCTGCCAGGCTGCAAGGCTGCTCCCCCAGCTCTCTCTGGGGTGGTGCCTGATTGAGGAGACCTCTGACCTCTGAGTTCTCAAGTTCTCACTATGAAGTTGTCCGTGCTTCCTACCTGTTCCCCTGGTTTTCTCTCTAGCTCTTTCTCTCTCCTTGTCCTGAGATGGGGCTCTCCCGAGGGCCTCCCAAAGGGCTGTCGGATAAGTGGGTGAGGGACAACAGGAGACAGGGCTGCTCCCTCCTCTGCCCTTTCCTGCTGCCAGTGGCCAGACACGTAATGCTGTATCCCAAGGGGGAGCAGGGCCTTCAGGACCCAGGGTCTACCGCCCCCCCACTTTGCCTCTTCTAATTCCCAGCTGCACCCCCACACCCTGTTCCTTCTCTCGCTCTGCAGTGATTACAATCGCCTCTCGGTGGCCGCCCCTCCGGCCCCTCCTAAACTCCATTGCTGTTTTATTTATTTTGGGATTTATCCTCCATCCACCAGCCTGCTCCCTCCGCTAAGTCCTTCCCCTGGTTTATTCCCCTTCATTGATCTCTCCCAGCCCTGCCTCTGTATCACCCTCCTCTCGTCTCTCCAGCCCTCGCCTCTCTATTCTTAGCCTCCACTCTTTCATGCTTTCAGAGACCAGAGGCCGCCCTTCCAGATGCAGCTCACTTCTGTTCTCTCTCTCCCCTCAAGCTCACTTTTGCCATTTGCTCCAGCGGCCTCTCCCTTCTGGTCCCTCCGGTTGGTTCCTCTCGGATGTCAGACCCACTTCATTTTCTTCCGCAGGTGGTTCTCACAGCTGCATAGATACAGTAGGTGCTCAATAAATGTTAGTTGGATGAGCCGCTCCCACAGCTCTCTCTAGATCTTCCCTCTCCCCGCGGTGCTTTATGAGATCCCCACCTCCCCTCTCTCTTCTCAGGCTCACTCTGCCATGCTCTCTCATTCACCCTTCATTCAATGCTCCTTCTCTGCCTCCCATTTGTGCCACGCACTGTGCCAGGCTTTGGGCACCCAGTCGGGTCACCACCAGCGATTATTCAACACTTGCTGTGCGTGGTGACTTGCTTTGAAGTCCTCATGACAATCAGTTACTAGTGGCCCCATTTTACAAATGAGGAAATTGGGGCACAGTGTCAAAATGTCAAGATGGCAGAGCTGGCGAGTGGCGAGGTCAGGTTGCTGCCTGGCACTCAGGCCTGACCCTGCACTGGGGTCTGGCAGAAGGTCAGCCGGGACTTCCACAGCAGGGGACTGAAGTGGGGGTGGAGCAAGCACTGGACAGAACTGGACTATGAGCAGCTCTGTGCCCCGTGGGCCGGGCGCCACTGGGCAAGCGGCTCCCTCAGCACTCGTGTGCAGGCAGAGCGAGATGATCATAGCACGCGGCAAACACAGTCCACATGTCAGGTCCTGTGCTGAAAGAGTTTAATGTGGGTTATTTCATTTGCTTCTCATAGCAACCAACTTATACATGTAGAGGGGACACC
This sequence comes from Talpa europaea, assembly GCF_964194135.1. Classification (NCBI taxonomy): domain Eukaryota; kingdom Metazoa; phylum Chordata; class Mammalia; order Eulipotyphla; family Talpidae; genus Talpa; species Talpa europaea. The sequence goes on along the minus strand of NC_140078.1, from coordinate 9,397,832 downwards.
AAGGCACGGAGAAATGATAACAGTTGCCCAGGTCATGCAAGCGGGTTGTGGCAGAGCTGAGATTCAAAGTGAGGCAGGCTGAGACCAGAGCCTGCATGCTGCGCTGGAGGACTATGCTGTGCATAGTAGATGCTCAGTTAATGGGTTGAAACTTGCGGGATCAGATGAAGGCGCAGTGTTTGTACTAACCAGGGAGAGCTACCCTGCTGGGTAGGGATGGGATGAGCAAAGTTGGGGTGGGGGGAGCACTGGTGGGGACTGGTTCCAGAGGGTGGGCCTGGGAGAGTCCTCACCTCCATCAGAAGAGCGTCTGCCTGTTCTTTTTTTTTTTTTAAGATTGATTTTATTTATTTATTTATTTGTTTGTTTGTTTGTTTGTTTATACATGCACTGGGTACAGTCAGAAGCGCGGGAGGGTGAGAGAACTCACCAGAGCCAGAGCGGGGAGCAGAGCAGGCAGAAGGACCGAAGTACACTGCTGAGGGGAGCAGCGGGCGGCAGGAGAGGTCTGCGCGCCATGCGGGACCCTCCTCCGGTGGCCGGGGAGCAGCCGGGGATCGAACCGGCGCTGCAGAGGCTGTGGGCAGCTTCGCAACCCAGCGCTCAACCGCTGCGCCACTGGGGAGGCCCAGCCTGTTCTTTCTTTAGGCAGTCCTCTGTGCTGGCACTTCCCTCCCTCTAGCCCAGGGTTTGCCACCTTGGCACTAATGACACTTTGGGCTAGATATTCTCTGTAGTGGGGCTGCACTGCAGGGTGTTTAGCAGCATCCCTGGTCTCTACCAACTAGATGCCAGCCACAAACCTCACTGCCCCCCCCTTATTTTCTTAAAAGATTTATTTATTTATGTATACAAGAGCTGGGGTACAGGCCAGAGATGCGGGGGTGGGTGGGTGAGAGGATTCACCAAAGACAGAGCGGGCAGCAGAACAGGTAGACTGACCGAAGTGCACTGCTGAGGGGAGCAGCGGGGAGACTGGAGAGGTCTGCTGCGCCATGTGGGTTGCTCCCTGACTGCGGGGGGATCAAACTCGTGCTGCAGAGGCTGCAATTGCTTCATAGTGCAGCGCTTAACCCCTTGTGCCACCAGGGAGGCCCCCCCTTATTTTGACAACCAAAAATGTGTCCAGACAATGTGAAAGTTGCTGAGAACCGCCAGTGGAGCCTGAGCACCTTCGCAGCAGGGTGCACCCCAGCACCCTGAGCATCTGAACAGGTGCTGCTGAATGGCCTGGCAGGGGCAGGCGGCTGCTCCCCTCTCCTTCCCACACCTGCTCACCCCATGGCGAGAGGGAGCTTCTTTCTGCTCTCCCTGCTGCGGTGCAGCCTCTCCCCTGCCCCTTTCCAGCTCCCCCCACTTCAGTCTCCCTCATTGCCACAGGCTTCTGGGCCCCCGGCTCTCAGATGCTCCCCTGCTCTTCCCTCTGGTCGTCTTCCTTCTCCCTCCGCCTCCCTGTGTCTGTCTGTCTGTCTGCACCCACTTTCATCTCCTCTGTCCACCGGCCCCCACTCCTTCTGCCGCCCTCTCTGCGTGTTTGTCCCCCACCCCTGCCCCGCCCCTCCTGCTGCTCCCCTTTTTGACTTCTGCTCCCCACGCTCTCTCCCCCGCCCTGCCCCTTCCTCTGTGTCCCCTGCTCCCCCCCCCCACCCCCCAACCCCCCTCCGCCGCCTCCCGCGCCGTCTCTGGAGCTGGAAGTTAAAAGCTTTTCCGAACTTGCTCTCCAGCCGCTGCAGCCGGCGCCTTTCATCTCCCGGCGCATTTGTAAAACTGCGCAGACTGAAGGGCCGTGACATGAACAACCAAAGAAATGTCAGCGCGGGGACCGGGCCGCCAGCCGCCGGGGGGCGGGGGGGGGAGCAGCCGGGGCTCCCCCCAGCCCCTCCCGAGGAGGAGTCGCGGCGGGCCGGGGGGCGCGCCTCCCCCGGGGGCTCCCCGCGCCCCGGTCTCTGCGGACCCCGGCTTCCTCCCCGGGCCGCTGGGAGCGCAGGGGCGGGGCGGGCGGAGGCGCGGACTCCCGGGTCCCTGGGGGAGGGGAAGGCGCCCCGAGGCAGGAGAGGCCGCCCGGGGAGGCGAGGCCAGCGGGGGGAGCTGGGGGGCCCCTGGGGAAAGGGCGCTGAGCAGTGAGTCGCGGGGAGCCCTGTGCGCGTAAACACCGGACTGCGTGGGTTCGAATCCTCCGGCAGCCCCTGTCTGCTGCGTCAGGGCTCAGGGCCGGGTGACCTCACCTCCCCTCGTGTTTCCTCACAGGTAACCGGGCTGATGACAGAGGTGCCTTTCCAAAGGGCTGGGTCAAGATCGCAGGAGGGAATCCATTTGACACACGTAGAATACATGTTTGTTGTAATAAAGAAATAAATAAAAACTCAACATTTTCAGTCCATGCTCCAGATAGGGAAATAAAAGTGGGGGTGGGGGACAAGAGAACTCAGCAGGTCGGAGGCACCGCAGGGGTTATAGTCCAGCTCCTTCTCTCCTCTCCTCTCCCCTCTGCCTTCAAGGGACTGGGCACAGGATGGAGCACAAGTTCTTGGAGTAACGGACGGAGTCTATTTTGCTCACTGTTGTGGATGCAGCACATAGTAGATGCTCAATACGCATTTGTTGGATGAATTAGTGAATGAATGAAAAGGACTAGACAGGTGCCAAGTCTCAAAGTTGAAAAGCTATTTCGTTGGCAGAGGTGGGGTGGGCTGAGGTGAAGGAGGAGCCAGTCCCAGGGCCCCGGCGGGCGGCGAGTCCAGGCTGGGAGAGCTTGTTGGGTCCAGGCCTGCCATGCAGGACCTAAGCTGCAACAGCACCGTGGACAGTGACACGGGCCCAGGCCAGGGACCCAGCTTGCCATCAGGAGCTCTCCAGCTGCCCAGACAGGTCCAGCTGTCCATCTTGCCTTCTATCCAAACTCTCTGACTCCACCACTGGAACCGCAGCTGGAGCCGGGACACACACACACACACACACACACACACACACACACACTCCTCTTTCTCCACCCAGCTCCAGAGCCAGGGCAGGCTTTGGGAAGGCAGTGTCCTCCCTTCTTCTTCTCCCTTCCCGTTAGTCCTGGACAGCCTCTGCTGCCCGAGGCCTCCCACTGCAGGTGGCTGCTTGGAGATAGGAACAAGTCTCCCCAGAGCTTTCCTGAGAGGCCCTACAGTCACAGGGGAGAATAGGACTGAGCACCTGGACCCTCCCTCCCGAACCCCTTGGTGGGGGGGAAGGGGAGACAGCCCTGCCACATAAAACCCTCCCCCCTCCCAACACTTCAAACACTTGACTCTCCCTGAATTATTCACCTGCCTCTCCCCAGGGCTGCTGCAGAGCGCCCAGCCCAGGTGCTGAGGAGGAAAAAAGCAGGAGGGCCCATTAAATTTAAACACCGCTGAGGATTGTCAGATGTGAGGTTCTATTCCTGGCCTGGAGAAAAGCAGCCAGTAGGAGGGAAGGGGGACCAGCAGGGGGCTGGAGCAGGGGGTGGGGGGGAGACCCATCATGGGGTGGGCCACTTGCCCTGTGCCAGTGGGGAAGGGTCATGATGTCAGAGAACCTGAGTTTTCCCTCACCTGCAGGCCCTCATCCATGAGGAAGTGAACTTGACCGTAACACCTCACTCACCTGGTTCTGGTAAGACAGGAGGACTCATCTAAAAATAGCTGCTCTGCAGTTGCCTGAAAGCCCACCATTATTGCTTCCACATGAGAAGCAGGCGTAGCTAGCTCCCTTTGCTCTCAGATTTATCACTTGCTGTTTCCTTCTTACCTTACATCCTGGCGTCACCAAACACTTTTAGTCCTCCTGCCATACTCTGAGCTTTCATAACGCCGTTCCTGACACTTGAATATCTCTTTGTCTTGCTAAAAACTCCTATATATCCCTCAAAACCCAGCTAAAGTATCAGCCTACCAGATGGCATTAGGTATCCCCCCCACCTTTGGACCTGGAACAAAGTCTGTTGCTCCCCTCTTCCCACCCCACACAGACCTTGACTGTCAGGTCTGATGGGGCCATCACAGATCATGCCCCCTTAAGAAACAGTGGAGGGACTCCCTGGTGGCACAAGGGGTTAAGCACCACACTGTGAAACAATCAGCAGCCTCTGCAGCACTGAGTTCCATCCCTGGCTGGCCAGAGAGAAACCCACATGGCCCAGCAGACCTCTCCTGTCTCGCCCGCTGCTCCCCTCAGCAGTGTATTTCGTCAGTCTGCCTGTTCTGTTCCCCCCTCTTTCTCTGGTGAATCCTCTCACCCCCGCATCTCTGGCCTGTACCCCAGCTCTTGTATGCATGAATAAATAAATCTTAAAAAAAAAACAGTAGAAAGGAAGCTAGTCACCCCGAAAAGCCTGAGATCTCAGGGTCCTGGCTCTGCCCCCAACTCCCTGTGTGTTTGGGGCTATCCCTGGCTCTCTCTTGGCCTTGGTTTTCTTTCTGTAACATAAAAGAGGAGTGGAGGGGAAATATCATCATGACCAAGGGCCCCTCCAGTAATTATAGCACAGGATTCTCTGCTCTATACTTACTTTTCCAACCATTTCTTGCTCTCCCTCTATTTGGATGCTGTCTGGCCAGCCTCCTATTGACACCTGAAGCAGTGGTGTGCTGGAGCTGGCTGATACCCGCTCATCAAAGCCAATCCTGGATTTTCCAGGAAATTTGCAAGCCAGTTTTGCAAGCCCTTGAAATTGGCCATGTTGAGAATATTTACAGCATGAAAATTGGCAAACAGTACAAATTAGAGCTTCTGCCCACCTTCCCTCTGCCTGCACGCTGCGGTCCCACCTCTGACTTTTTGAGCCCATGACACCCCTATTTGAGAGGCCCGGGCCCCATCTCTTGCCATCTGTTACCGCCCACCAAGGTTTCAGCCCACCTCGCATGTCACTCCTTGCTTCGATTTATAGTCTCCTCACTGTCACCGCACTGAATGCTCATTTTTAGTAGCAACACAGGTCGATTGGGGAAGAACATACTCTTTGGAACAGACCAGGTCAATGGAGATCCTGGTTCTGATATGTGTCTGAAAGATGGTCTTCTTTTTTTTTTTTTTTTAAGGTTTATTTATACAAGCACTGGGTACAGTTAGAAGTGTGGGAGGGTGAGAGAATTCACCAGAGCCAGAGCAGGGAACAGAACAGGCAGACTGAGAAAGTACACTGCTGAAGGGAGCAGCGGGCGCGGCAGGAGAGGTCTGTTCGCTGTGGGGGACCCTTGCCGGTGGCTGGGGATCGAGCCAGTGCTGCAGAGGCTGCGGGCAGCTTTGCAGCTCAGCGCTCAACCGCTGCGCCACCAGGGAGGCCCTGAAAGGTGGTCTTCTTAACGATGGGTTTTCTTCTCAGGTTGCTCCTGGTAGAGGACTCCCCTGACCTGTCAAGTAGAAAGGTATCCCACTCTGGCCCAATCTGGTCATCTCTCTCCATCTTTCATCTGGATTTATTTACCACTTCCTGGCATTTACATTTTCTTGTTCACTTGCCCAATACTATTTATCCCCCATAGATTGTAAGTTCCATGAGGGCGGGGATCTTACCTGTCTTAGTCACTGCTATATCCTCATCTCCTAGAACTGTGCATATAGTATTCAATCATTTTATTGAATGTGATTATATGACCCCAGCAAGTCATGTTCCCTCCTCTACAGCCCACCTGCAAGATCTGTGAGGTCTCTATTCCTGGCCCAAGCTGCTTAGAGAAGAACCCAGGACAGGGGTCCAAGTCCCAGCTTTGCCACTGACCCACTGTGTCACCTTAGGTGATCACCCCCCTCCACCTCAGCTTTGCCTGCTACTCAGGGTCAGCTGCAATGATGAGCTAAAGTGAGAGCTCTCTTCAATCCTTGAGCCCTATGTTCTGCTGCCTCTTGTTCTGTCCCACCTCAGTCATTCATTCACTCACCTGTTTAGTCCACACATACTTATTGAGCATCTACTATGTGCCAGGCACTGAGGATTCAGCAGGAAACACAGAGACACCCTCGTGGACTTCCATGGACTTCCACTGGGGAAGACAGTGAGCAAATACATTTGTACTATTCCTACAAATAGTAAAATAATTAGTACACCGATGGGTAGTGCCTGGAGAGATTTAAAGCAGGAAAGAGGCTCACCAAGCAGGCAGGGGGGCTCCATTTTAGAAGGGAGCTATATGAGGAAAGACCCAAAGGAGGTGGCTCCTTAGGGAGAGAGCTTTCCAGGCACACGGCATAGTAAGTGCAATGCCCAGGAGCAGGAGAAGCCCGGAGGCCGCGTGTCTCTAGCCCTGTGGATGGTGGATGAGTCGAGGGTGCTGAAGGCTGCCCTGCTTTCCAGGTTGGGAAGAGGGCCCAAAATTGGTGATCTGGGGGCCTCAAGAGGAGGCTGGGCACTGCCCAGCTGGGTGGGCCGATCCCCTGATCCTCTTCCTTGCCATCTCCCTGCTGCCTGGACTTCTCCAGAGCAAGCGGGAGCCCAGCCTCCCTGCGTGTGGTGTGCTGGCAGCCTCTGACCAGTCATTTATCTCCCGGTGCTGCGCGTTTCCTGGAGCTGGGCACTTCCTCCCCACTCAGCCCGCTCCCCTGAGTGGCAGAGACAGGTGTGAGGAATTAGCTGTGGGGACTAACGCCGTGACAGGAACCAGCACAAAAGAAGAGGACAGAGTGTAATGTTTATTACGTTTGAAGCAAAGCAAACACGCGGCCTATTTATGTATCTATAGAGAATTAATTGGCGAGCGGCAGCAAGAAGCAGATTATAAATTAGAATCATTTTCGCCAACTGAAACCCATTCATCTTGCTTCAGAATGGGCCTGTCACCTCCTCCTGACTAATTCCTTTTAAATTCGTTGCTTTTTCTCACTGGCCCCCTGCAGCTCTCACCTTGAGACCTGAATCCCATGAGGTTGCAACTGCCTCAGGGAAAGTCCATGTTCAAGCTCTGGGCCACTAAGGAGCTCACTTTCTCATGCCAGGGCTCAGCGCTGCCCCTTCCCCCAACCCCCTGTAGCCCTTCCCTGTCCTCCCTTCCCCCCACCTGATGGCCTGAGCTCCTGGTGCCCTTGCTGCTCTCCTGTGGCCCAGGGCCTCCCCAGCTCCTTCCTGCTCTGTCAGATCCAGAGAATCTGGCAGTGGGGGGAGCCCTGGCAGAGGCCCAGTCCAGGCAGGTGGAAGGGGCAGGTGGAGGCTGCCCTCCTGGGGGCCCTGGGGCACTGGCCTCTGCTGCTGGCTTTTGATTCTGGGCTCAGAGTAGGCTGCCTCAACAGGGATCAAAGGGAAGCACAGGGCTGTGTCCCTGGAGGGCCTGCGGGCCAGGCTCCAGTGCCTTTACCTGGAGCCCAGGGAGATGAAAGTCTTGAGCAGGTGCCAGCAGCTGCCAGGCCTGGGAGCCTGAGAGTGTGCTGCCTGTCCTGGGCAGTGGCCCAATTAACCCTTCCCTTCCACCTGGGCCACGGCCTTCGTGCTGGAACCTGCAGCAGGGAGGACTAGGTCAAGGCCTTTCTAGGGAAGAGAAAACAACCAGAATGTAAGTCCCCTGCACTGAGACAGGAGAGCTGGGGGCCCTGCAGTGGGCTCAGGTTCCACCCCTGTCTAGGGATAGCAAGTCACTGAATCTCTTTGAGCCTCAGTTTCTTGACCCCTCCCTGTCAGGGTGGCTGTGCGGACTGTGTAAGCGTGGCATGGTGAGCCCTAAAGTGCTTGTCTCCTCTTGTAGGACTCCAGTAGGGAAGGGCCTTGCCAGAGCCTGTCTGGGGAGGACTTGAACTTCAACCACTGGGCCTTTATCTATTTTCCCACAAAAGGTGATGGGTAGGGATGCGAGTCCATGCAGGTAACAGCTGGGGATGGACCGTGGGAACTAGAGCAAGGCCCTGGAGGCTCTGACTGGGTCAGAGGAAACCCAATACTTGCTGGATCTTGGGGAGAAAGAGGGGTTCTTAGAGAAGCTGGAGATGATGGAGGTGGACTGAACACGCCAGACAAGGAAGCAACTACATACCCACCAGAGCAGAGGGGCGTCAACGCCCCTTTAGACAGTTGGTTGTAGGAATCTATTTCTGCATTGAAATTTATAGAGCTGCACCCAAAAAAAGAAAAGTCAATGTTACTCTATAAATAAAATAAGACAAGACCACCTTCAGAGGCTCATCATCTGGGAGGCTGTCTTTAAAAAGCAGAGGACAGACTAAATGAACCTCACTCATTAGGTCTGTGTAGACATATGAGGAAGTCTGGGACCACAGAGGAAGGAACAATTTATGGAACTGTGGGGAACCCCACAAATCTGACCCTGAAAAAACACGATTGAGTCTTCAACTTTCTGTAAGAGGAGTTCAAGGCATAATGCCATCTCCCCAAGAGAACCGGCAATGACTTCCCCGCGGGGGTGAAGCTGGGATGGGGGATGTGAGGAGCCAAAGGTAGAGACATAGTTGGCCGTGAGCCTTTCAGACTTTTTGCCTTATCAATTCTTGGTGGCTGAGCCCCCGACAGCCCAAGTAGGGATTGGTGGCAGGCAGTGCCCCCACCCTGAGAGGCCTGGCCTGGCTCCCCTGTACCCCGAAGAAGGTGGCCCTTCACCTGTCTGTCTAGAGCAAGCTGGGTCCCACCTTCTGACTCTCCCCTCTCCTTTTTTTCTATCTCTACTTTCAACTTGAAGCGAAACTACATTATTGAGCAAATGAATAGAATAAAGATTCCAGCAGAACTCCCAGCCCAGGTGCAATGAACATTCCAATGCAGGCAACATCAACAAGTTTGCTTCCTTGCAGCTCCTTCCCTTTCAAGATTCATGGCCAGGGCCTCGGCGCTCTTATCTACAAGGTGGGGCAGCCAACCAGCTGGTCTGCCTCTCCAAGGCCATCCCCGAATGCCTGCATCTTGGCCCCCTTGTCTTGCCCCCTTTTCTGGGGACTTTGCCGCAGATGTTTGTGCCTGCTGAAAACGATGTTATCAACATAACAGATATGGACACAGTTGTGTATAAAAGGAGCCCTTGGTCTTTAAACCGGTGCTCAGACCTTCCGGGGCTACCCAGGTCTGGGACCTCATGCATGAGTAATAAAGCTTCTCCTGGCCTCACCATTCCTGAAGTACCGCTTGTTCTTCCTCTGCCTGGGTAAAAGGCCAGAATTTATTTCTACAACAAACCCATCACCGGTTTTGCCCACTTTTACCTCCAAGCCACCTAGGGAATTTCTTCCTCCTTTGCATCCCCAGCAGCACATCAACTCTCCTCTGTCCCCCTTCATCCTGCAGCCAGAGGGAGCTGCCTAATGTCAGTTCCTCCTGCCGCTCTTGCATGGCACCCAAGGGCCCCAGGCATAACATCCAGCTCCCCTGGTCTCCCCAGCTTGTCTCTTACCATTCCCACCTCACTGCTGACCCCCAAACACCAGACCACTTGAATTCTGACCTTTTTTTAATCTCTGTGCTTTGCTCATGGTACCTTTTTTTTTTTTTTTTGGAATTCCTTTCCACCTTCTACTTCCCCTAGCTAACTCCTATGCGCCCATCACAGAGTTCTCAGACCCCACCTCCTCCTGGAAGCCTTCACTGATCACCCAGCACCACTTGACGCGCTTCTTCTGTGCTCCTGCAGCCCCCAATCCTACCCCATTGTAGCATGGCTCATCTGCAATGCAAGCATCTGGAGGTTTTGTGCTTAGAACAGCTCCCAGCCCGCATAACCTGGCGCTGCCTTGTCATGAACGTGGACAAATCACTTGATCTTTCTGTGTCTTGGATTTCCCATCTGTAAAATGGGAATGAAAAGAGTAGCTATCAAACAACAAAAAAACAAACCCCAAACCAAAAAAGCACCTACCTCCTGGGGCCGTGGGTTGGGGGCAGTCGATGAACTGCAAAAGTCCTTAGCACAGTGCCTCGCCCTGGAAAATGCTCCAACAATGTGGGCTGTTTATTCCTCCTGCCCCATCAAGCCATGTGTTCCTGGAGATCAGGGCAGAAGCTGGGCTGTCTCTGGGTTTCCAGCATCTCCCCAGGGTCTGCTTGTTGAGTGGCCACTGGGCTGCTGGTGAGATTCCACATCAGCTCCTGCTGAGCCCGGGGCTCAGAACCCACCGACCATTAGATTCGAGATGGCCCTCGCTTTGCACCTGGGGCCCGGAAGTGCCCACAGCTGAAGGGATCACACCAGGCGGCGCCTCTCCCTGTCAGGCCATCATCTCTGAGCAGGAACAGATGGGGCAGTGGACAGGTCCTCCGCAGTCGGAGCTGTCCCTGGCCAGGCTGCCCTCTGTCCAGCAGGCTAGCCCTTCCTGGCGTTGCCCCCCCATACCAACTCCCACTCAGCTCCCCAGCTTTTTCTGGGGCTGCCCCAACTGGGCTTTCCTGCCTGGGTGGTCTTTGGCCTCAGTAACAAAGAAGTTTCTCTTGGCAGCGTTACTAATTAGCTGCGAAAGACGATTAGTGTCATTAACAGACTCCAAACATTGAGATGATGAGCTCCTCCCTGGCTGCGGGAGCCCTGGACAGAGGTGGGGGTGGGAGCCCTGGGGAGAGGCGGCTTGAGAGGGAGCTGGCGGGAGAGGCAGCAAGGCGGAGGGAGGGCGGCGCTGGCAAGAAAAAACGAAATTTAAAGTGGATGAATTATTTACTGCAGGAAACAATCCCGGACTCACTTACTCTCACTCGGAACATCCCAAAGCGTAATCCACGGCATTTTTCACATCTCCCCAGCGTGCTGAGTGATTGTCTTTATGACCGGATGGCGGAGGCCGGGGGATCTTGTCAGAGACTGGCTTAGTATCGCTCATGGGCGTCGTCCCCGGCCTCAGGCTCCCACCCACCCCGATGCCTCGGCCCCAGCTTCGGCCAGACCTCAAGGCCGGCGTGGGCCCCGGGCAGCCCAGACAGGGACTGGTGGGCCGGGGAGGTCCCGAACGGCCCCTGGTCCGCGAAGGAGCGACGGCCCCTGTCTGTGTCACCGCTGCTGCTTTTGGTCCCCTCCCAGGACGGCCCTACAGGAGCTCCCGCTCTTTTCCCACATGCGCTAGATGCATTGCGTCATTACCGCCCCCCAGAACCCTCGGGTAGAGATTATTAATCCCATTTTTCAGATCGCACAAGCAGTGCTCCTCCCCTGCTCCTGCGCGCCAGGTAGTGTGAGGGCACCTCTCCTCTGCTCGCAGGTTGCTTCCTCACTCCAGCCCCGGCTGCTGAGAAGCACCCAGAGGCTCCATGGCTGCCCTGGAGTCACACAGGAAGCGGCAGAGGCGCCCCAGACTCTGATCTCACTGGCAGCCCTCGCGCATGCAGACTGGGTGGGAGCTGGGCAGGAAGCCTGGGGAGCACACGGTGAACTGGAGCAGGTGTTCAGCAGGACCCAGTGCCGGTCTGGGGGCTTCTCGAGGCGGGCGAAGCTGGCCCGAGGACCGGGTGGCTGATGCCCACAGGCGGTGCAGGGCAAGTCACACCTTCGGGACCGGGGCTTGTCTCCAGAGCAAGCATGAGGGGCCAGGGGACTGGCCGCAGGGGATCTGGGGGGCTGAGTAGACTCTCCTGCCGCAAGTGCTGAAGGCCCCGGAATGGAGGCGGAGAATTCCCAGCAAGCACAGAACACGGCCTCTCTGCTTTCAGGGGGACGGAGGAGGAAGGAGGAGGGTCCTGGCTCTGGCCCTGACTCCACTGGGTGTCCACCTGAGTCCTGCTCTTCTCGGGCCTCTGGCTTCCCATCTGCCAAGTGGGGCCTTTGCCCAAGGGCCTTTGCCCAGGCTCCTTGGTCAGGTTCTAGTTCCTTAGGTCGCCTTTCTGCACAGGGGAGGTGGTGGGTGCTGAGTCTGCCCCTGCCACCCAGCGCCCCCTTGTTAGCTCGCCAGTGTTGAGTGACCTCTGGTGCCATGTGTTGACCTCCCCGTTTTACAGACAGGGAACCTGCAGTCCAGAAATGGGGCTGGAGCTCACACAGACAGGCAGGGGCAGGGCCTGGGCCAGGATCCGAGTGGAGGTGTCCTGAACCCCAGCCCTGCTCCTCCTTGTCTGCCCCATCCGGCTGCGGGGCCATGAGGCCACTTTGCGTGGGGCCGAGGGCCCACAGGCCCCGAGCTGGGGGAGGGGCAAGTGTGGGTTCCCCAGCAGGGCCAGGGCGCTGGCACTTGGCCATCTTCTTCTGCGATTGTAACTGTAAATAAGGCATCCGGGAGGACTCCCAGCACTTTAACGGGTTCAACGAGCAGTAATGTGTGACCCACACTACAAATGGATCTTTTAATAATGAATAAGCATTTATTTAACAAGTAATAACAGTTTTACCGCCCCCAGGATCCTCTGAAGTCCAAAGCTCTGGTGTCAGTTTCTTAGATTGCATCCCCTGCTCGTATCTTGTTCATTTTGTTCTCTAGGTTCTTTGTCTTTCTCTTATTGATTGGTAAAAGCTCTTTGTATATTAAAGCCATTAACCCTTTACCTACTATAGGCAAATATGTTCCAAGTCTACACATTAATTTTTTTCCCTTAGGTTGCCCAGAAATTTAAAATTTAAAATTTTATGTAGTAAAACCTTCTTTTGTTTGTTAGTTTGTTAGATTTCGTGGCTTTTGAGTTTCAAAAATTGCTTATGGGGAGCTGGTAGGGAAGATACAGCGGTGCATTTTCGGGGGGCCCCATCAGACTGCCTTTCACGCATCTGTCTTCCCCACCAAATCTGCTCCTCTGAGAGCAGGAAGTCCATCTTTTTATTGTGGTATCCTCAGCACCTTGTAGAAGCCTGCCCCATGGTAAGCCTTTAGGAGAAGTTCTCTCAACTGAGCTATTGATCACTGCTGGAGGCAACACCTGGCTCCCTTTCACGCCTCGGCAGGGGAGAGGCAGATGGAGTGAATAAGCCAAGGTGCTGCTGAGCCTGGGTATTGCGGCTGTGTGACCTTGCGCAAGTCACTTCACCTCTCTGGGCATCTGTCTCCTCATCTGTAAAACTGGGACAAGACCTCTCCAAGACGGCTTGCGGCTCGAATGAAAAATTGATCCAGGAACAAGAAACACACAGTCCCGGCCACAGGGAAACGTTCCGTAAATGTCAGCTTCTGCGGCGCGGCTCCTGTTGACTGGAGAGCGTTCTGTCTCGAGCTGCTAAAATACTTGGTGAATGTCTTAGGTTGGTTTCCATGGAAGGAAACCCAAAGAAAAGGTGGTTTATTTGGGAGGTGCCCCCAGAAAGCACCTGCAGGGGGGCGGGGAAGTGAGAGAGGAAAGAGAAGGGGTATCTGGTCCAGCACTGTGTGCATTTAGAGCAAACTCCACCCGGGAGACCTGGGGACTCACACCTCTGAGTATCTGTCCCCGGAAAGGTGAGGCAGCAGGGGTGTTTCTGCTCTAGTTCTAAAGAGTCAGTTGTTAGAAGCTGCCCCCTGCTCGTTGCTCCATGACTCCTCCGCCAGGTGAACACAAAGTGACTCCAGAGGCCTGAGCCGTTTCAGGTAAAGACGCGCAGGTGGGCACTGAGCAGCCCAGAGCCCAGGGAGGCCGCGCGCTCCGGCCACCTCTTCTGGAAGGACAGGTGATGATGTTTCGAGTGGGGTGGGCCTGGGGGCAGGGGGTGGGGGCTTAAGGGAGGACTTGGGGGGCACAAGGGGAGTGAACAGGGCCCGGTTCTCCCTTGCGCTCCACTCTGGCCGCCACCTGAAATTGATAGCTGGTACCAAAGGGCAGGCGTGTCACCTCTCAATAAGATGAAATCTATGTCTCAGACGGATGGAGGCGACAGGAAGATTTATCAAGGCCCTGGCAAAATTAACATTTGGACAGGGGACACGGCAAGAGCAGCCTCCAGAGGGGGTCTCTTTGCATGCATTCAGGCCGGTTCCTGCCAGCAGCTGGACTAAAAAGGGAGAAAGGGCTGCCAGGGTCAAGCTTCCAGCTGGCCTCCTAGGGGGGGACACCAGGACAGACAGAAGTGGACACACAGGGCAAAAGGAGACAGGAAGGAGAAGCATCACCTGCCGGAGCCCGGAGGACTGGCTGGAAACTGGAGGCTGCGTCCTGGCCCCTCTTGCTAGCCACGGTGGGCTCTTGTGCGCCCCAGTTCCCCCATCTGGTCTTAACTCCGCACCTCACATGCCGGGCGCGGTGACAAGTGCTTTATTTATAATCCCTCTGATTCGTGAAATCGGCCACGAGCTGGGCGTTATTCCTCGCTGCGCTTTGCCACACTGGGCAGAGGCGCACGGGCGGGCCTTGTTTCCTTGCGCTTTGCTTTATTGCGCGCGCAGACACTGCGTTTTCACCAGCCCCGCCACCAGCGAGAAGATTACAACCCACTGAAGGCTCAGATGATGGTTAGCACTTTTTAGCAATAAAGTATTTTTTAATTAAGGTATGTACATTGTTTTTTAGACATAAAGCTATCGCACACTTAATAGACTACAGTCTAGTGTAAGCATAACTTTCAGAGGCACTGGGAAACCAAAATAGTCATGTGGCTTGCTTTATTGTGACATTAGCTTTACTGCAGTGGCCTGGAACCCAAGCTGCAGGATCCCAGAGGTGCACTGGGGTACACAGTGGCCCGGGGGGCTGAGTAGAGACAGAAACCCAGGCCTCCTGGCTCCCAGCCCAGGGCTCCATCCAGGCCAGGACTTCCCTCGCTGGCCCGGCTAGTCCCAGCTTCGCACTTGCAGAGGATGGTTCGCTGTTAAGAGCTTGGGTTCTGGATTCAGAAAAACCTGGGTTCGAACCCCACTTCCTCCAGGTCCTTATTGAGAGAACTTCGATTTCTAAGTCTATAAAACGGGCATCCCAGCTGCACCAGCTGGAGGGCTGTCGAGATGGCATGGGCTCACACGTGTGAAGGCCCTGGCTCGGGGGTCCCTAGGGAGCAGGCTGTGCTGGAGCTCAGCCCCTCCCCTCGCCCCTCTCATCCTCCCACTCTGCACAGGCATGATTTGCATCTGGGGTTTCTCTGGGTATGAATGTATGCTAGGAGGTGAGACCTTCCTCCAGCTCGGCATGTGCAGGACAAGCAGGCCTAGAGGATTCTAGGATTGAGGTCCGGTCAGGCAACCAGAGAGGGATGAAGTCGAGGCAGATACCCGACCTCGGACACCGGACACCCACACCAATTACACATCCTGAAAACCCAGCCTGCTGTCCCGCCCCCCTGGAGCAGGAGGGAGCCTTTGTGGGAGTAACAGTCCTAAAGCTAAAGGCAGCTGTGGACCTGGCCTGGCTTTCCCCATCTGTGAAACGGGCCCAGGGAGCTCCACCCCCGCCAGGGTGTGCTTGGATGTAACTGGGCTTTTCAAGCTGTGGATACAGTCTGGACCCTGTGCCTCAGTTTATTCATCTGCACGGTGGGGCATAAGCGTACTTACTGCGGGGCTGTTCCAGAGAGTCAAGGATGCCATCGACTGTGGTGCTTGAACAGGGCCGGAGCCGAGGCAGTTCTGTGCGTGACGGGTGTCATTGTTGTCATCTTTCACCCGGGGCGGGGGGCTGGGACAGAGGCTTGTTCAAGGCCACATGCAGGCAGGACTGTAGCCAGGGTGGGGTGTCGAGATTCTGGGACCACAGTCTCCCCGACTGAGCCCTGTCCCAGGTCCCCCGCACCCCCTCTCCTAGTCAGGGTTTCCCCAGCCCCCATCCCCAGCGGCTCCCTTGCCCAGGAGTAAGAGGAGACCCAAATCCAATTAGCCTGGGAGCTGACTGCAGAGCTTCGCCCCTTTAATATAGCTGGAGAAGCTGCAGAGATAAATGGGAAATTAGAATTCTGCTGGGGTCCTGGGGACCCGCCCGCAGGTCCGCCCTGAGCTGGAGCTGCTGCAATTCTCTTTGGGACCAGGGGAGCTATTGAGCCCTAATGGGGAGGCCACCCCTGTGAGGCAACGCATGGCAGGGCCCTCGTCCAGACCCCTTCCGCCTCCTGCCCACCCACTGCTCCCCTTCCTCACCGTGCAGCCTACTCCCTCCCTGTCCCTCCAGACAGAATGAAATCATGACTCCCCCTCCCAGAATGTGCTGGGGGGCATTTGAGGGAGCTCGGGCAGGCATCCTGCCAGGGTCTGACCCTCAGTTCCTGGTGCACCCCTTCTCCTGCCCCTCGCCCCTTCCTCTCTCAGCCCTAACCAAATCCAGGACCTGTTCCTCCTGGCCATGGCAGGCACCCCCAGAAGAGCTGGTGCTAGGACTGACCCTGGGGCTGAGCCCCTCTCTAGGCCTGGAGGGGTCTCCCTAGTCACTCTCAAGAAGAAGGGTCTGCACCAGGTTCCCCGGAGAGGTCCTAGAGTATTTGCAACATGGGGCACCAATGCCCCCTCCTCAAGAAGGGTGTGGGCTGTCCCAGGGAGCCCCAGGTCACCACTGCTGTCTGCTGTGGCTTCCACAGCTTGCTGCCCCACTGAGGCCTGTTTCCCCTTCTGTCCAGCGGGGAAGGGGTTGACGTCCAGTGGAGACCTGCAGTGGGAGCTTGGATACCCAAAGTCCAGGCCCTGGGAAGCAAGCAGCCCCCCAGCATCAAGGCAGCCCCGCCCCTCTGTCCCCCACTCCCTCCCTCGGGGGACACATTTGCTGCTGGGAAAGTTAATCCATTACAGTTTAAAGGCTCCGATCCTCGCTGGCAGTAAATTACCTGCTTTGCATTTTGCAGCAACAACTTAACGGTATTAATTTATTGTGCTCTGTCTTTAACAAACATCATTATCATATTGCCAGCCAGGATTATGCAAATGGGAGGGACAAGGGAGAAAGAGGCCGATTCTTGTCCCCAAAGTCACCTTGATTTATTAACTTTGGGGCCCTGCGATTGGCCCAACCTGGAAGACCCAGGCGAGCCGGGAGGTCAGGAGAACAGAAAGAGTCTCCTGTCACTGGGGGACGGGCTGGTTGGGGCTCAGCGAGATTTCCCGGTTGTGTGACTTTGGACAAGTCATTCCCTCTCTAGGCCTTGGTGTCCCCACCTGTAAAATGGGGGTTAGATGAGGAGGTCTCTGGAGCCGATAGTATGTGAACTTGAGATTCAACACACAGGCTGAATGATCGGAGAGAAAGGGTGTGTGTTGGGGGGTGGGGGGTGAAGGCAGCCAAGTGGGGAAAGGTCTGGGCCCCCAGGATCCTTGGCCCAGTCTTCCCTGCTGGCTCCCCGGCCTGTGACTGCTCACCGCAGGGGTCTACGCAGGACCAGTGGTGGGGGGTGGGCTCGGAGGGAGAGGGATGAGCGGGGGCCCTGCGGACCACTCAGGCGGGGAGGCAGCAGCCCTTCGCTCTGACTGTCCATCGGGACTGCCAGCAGGAAAAGGGCTCTAGAGTGTTACACATGGGAGACCCTTGCAGCCCCCCGCCGCCCCCCAAGTTTCCCAGATGCTGCGCCCACCGGACACTCCAGCGAAGCCTACCTGGGGGCTGCAGACAGGTGTGGCGGGGCCTCCCGCTGCTCCCCTCCACCCCAGGCCCGGACTGGGAGAGCCGCCTGATTGCACAGCTGGCTGTCCCCGGCCCCCCGCGGCCCATTCCCCGCCACCTGCAGCCGGGCTCTGCCAGGAACTCACTGGGGCGGCTTCCAAGTTCCCGTGGGCTCCTGCCCAGGTTCTGCCCCGGCCATCAGGGCCCTGCCCCTGGGCCTGCACAGGCGCCAAGGTGGGGGTCGGAGTGGGGCCAGGGGCAGGAGAAGGCACCAACCTGGCCAGCTGGGAACAGGGACAGGTGGGGGATGAGCAGACGGTGGGGGCATCCTCCCCGCTGCTGAAGCCCCCGGGCGCCCCATCCCTGCCTTGTTACTGCCTCCTGGCCCCCCAGCAGCGGGGTCTCTGTCGGCCCGGTTTTCCCTTTACCCTGTTCCCCTCCATCTGTCTCGCCGTGTCTCCCAACTAGGCTTTCAGTGATGGGGGCTGAGGCTGGGGGGGGGGGGAACTAGGAGCGATGGGAGGGGGCGGCGGGGGGCAGGAGAAGGGGGGCAATTCAATTTCCAGAGTCGGGCCTGGCAATTCAGGTGGTGTGGCGATAAGAAAGCCATTTCCGTGAGGGGCTTCTAATCCACGCCCTCCTGCCTTCACCGCCTGAGGCTTCCTCCTCGCTCGGCCCAGGAAGGGCCCTGTGCCCCATCCCTGTGACCCGTGCCAAGGAGTGTCTGCACAGCGGGGCCAAGACCTGTGGAGTTTTTGTGGGCCCAGGGCCAGCGGAGCCAGGAGGAACGGAGATTCTCTCGCCCATGGAGAAAGATCCCTTGTTTGCTCTCTAATTCCCACGGGCATGCGCGGAGGGGCTCCATGTCAGCCGCAGTGACCTTTGCGCTAAGGACCATCCCATTTTGCAGATGGGGAAAATGAGGCTCAGTGAGGTTTGTGGTTTGCTTAAGATTGCACAGCGAGCCTGTGGATAAGTGTGAGAGTGGGTTCATGAGTGCAGGGCGTGAGATGACTACCTGAGCTGTGGGCTTGGACCTGGGCTGTGGTCAAGGGCAGGTGCAGGTGCAGCTGTAGGAACCCAGGCAGGGTCCTCTCCACACCCCTCTCTTTTATAAGACTCCCCCACCCACTTCCTGACCTCAAAGGCATCTCATGTCTCTGGATCTGATTGAGAAACCAGACTCCCTTCTAGCTTCTAGAAGCTTCCAGGAGGCCAGAGGGCAGGGACTCAGTCTGCATTGGGCATTCAGAGATGAGTATGGCCCTACCTTCTGCCGCCTTCCAGGTCAGGAGAGAAGCAGGGAGACCAGGACTGGGTGGACCTTCTTGCTTGATTCCCAGTGGCATTGGGAGTGGAGCAGAGGTGGAAGGAGCAGAGCTGAGCGGGACCCTTTCCCTGGCTCGCTCCCTGGGGATTTAACAGAAGTGGCAGGGAATAGCTCCTGTTTGCTGCCCCCAGGAGGTCTGATGGAGGAGAATCGGTGAGGGATACAAAGCAAGGAGAGATCCTTAATCCTGTTTGTCTCCTAGTCTCCCTCTCCCCTCTTGTGTCTGCCAGGTCTGCCAGGGGAGAGGAGGCAGGGCTAGAAAGTTGGGGAGGCTCCTGCATCCTCTTTCCTCTTACCTGGAACTGGCCTCAAGTTTGAGGTGCTGAAGATGGCTGGGCGGGGGCTGGGTCCGCCCAGCTGTGGGAGGCTCACTGGAACAGCTGGCGGCTGTGCAGGCCGTGGGTGGTGGCGAGTGGGGACTTGCTGTAGCGAGCAAGCTAATCTCATTTGGTTGCTGCAGCCCCAGCAACCAGGGCTGCATGCTAAGTGGCCGGAGGCAGCAGCAGGACTCAGGACGGGCCTGGCGGGGGTGGGGGCTGGAACCATGTGCACCCAGGAGAACCAGGGGGGCCACCCTGACTTGGATGAGCAGCTATGTTGGGCTGTGGCAGGGGGCGGCAAGGGGGCAGCATCCTGTGGGGTCATAGCTCACTCCCTTCCTGGGGTACCTTTTGATAAATGGGGATGCCCGGGTCCTCCAGTTCCTCTTTCAATTCTCTGTCCTCTCCCCATCTGGCCCTCCTGCTTTGGGGTCTGAGAGTGGGGTTCATGGAGATTTAAGTGTATGCCACTGGGCAGGAGACAGCTGGGGAGCGAGCTGTTTGCTGGTGGAATTGCAACGGCAAATAAGGCTGGCCACGGGCACCGGCACCAGGGAGAGAAGCAGCTGTAGGAGAGGCAGACAGAAAGTGCTGGAAGAGAGAAGAAGGGAGAGTGGGGGTTTTGAGTCCCCAACTCTGTGGGGCTTCCTCAAGCTCCCCACTGAGTCTGCAGGGGCCTGTTTGGAGGGAGGCCCAGCGAGGTCAGGAAAATGCTCTGTCGTGCTAGGAGCGATCCAGGTTAGCACGCTTGTGAAATGGTCTGAAAGCAGCTGGAGCTGGGAGGAGGGAGGTGGAAAGGCCAGAGATGCGGGGCCTGTGCTGGCGCCAGGCTGGGAGCCGCTGAAGGGTCTCCTGACTGAGACTCCTGTCGGTCCCCACCCCACAGGCTGCCAGCACGCTCAGCTCCCAGGGCAGTCCTGGAATCACTGAGAGAGCTCTGGCCTGCGGACAAACATCTGTGCCTCCCACGTGGGGAGAGATGTCGGGACTGTTGGCAAGCACCTTTAACATTCATAGGCTGGGGATTTGATGACCATTCATTGAGCGCTCTGTGACTCAGTTTCCCCATGTGCCCCCAGGGCTGCTGCTGACCCGAGAGGGTGCATGTCCAGTGTCCGGCCCAGTGTTCTAGGTCAAGGGATCCCTGTGATCATTTTCTCAGCATCACACCCAGCACAGTCCTTGGTACCCCAAAATGTTCAAAGCACCACAAAGTTCCATTCTTGGAACTCTGCCCTCACTTGCAATATGGCTGCGGGTAAATGTCATTACATTTCCGAAACTTAGATTCTCCATCTATAAAGATGGAATGACAACACCTTCCGGGAAAGTTGTGAGAAGCTAAATGAGAACACAAACATAAACATGAATAAGACAATATATCTCGACAATATTTCGTATGCAGTAGGTGCTCCATGGATGTCCGCTGCCTGCTGGAGTAGCCACCCATCCCACAGACTCTCAGGGGATATCTGGGGTCCAGGTTGGGGTCGAGGGCCCACCCAGGACCCAGGCAGGAGCAAAGGTGTCCTGCTATTCTCCAGGGCAACAGGACAGGCGCTCTCTGGCGCTGCTTTGCCACAGGAGAGGCAGGACCGAGTCAGGTTTCCAGCTGGTCTCTGGGCTCTCAGGGGCCACAGCTGGGGTCAAGGCCAAGTCCATGGGCTCCAGGACCATCTTTTCTGATTTGCCTTCCTTTTACTCACTCTTCAAGTCTCTCACTTTGCAAGCATCTCAGTGACTGCTAAGCCTCACGCAAAGCCCCTGCTTATGTTCAAGGGTCCTGGCAGCTCAGCCCATCTGGGACAGGGATCCCTCACCACACCCCCACCCACACAGACCCTCCTCGCACCCACCTGAGTCCGAGCTGACTTACCCGCCAGGCTGTGGGTAAGTGGACAGAAGTGACCCCACCCCAATCCCAGCCGGCAGGAGCCTAGGCCTCAGATGCTGGCTTGGTTGGCAGTTAAAGTCCCCCTGGTTGTCTAATTTAATCACAGCTGTGTGCATGGTGACTCTATAAATAATTTTTAGTGCGACATAACCATTATTTCACTAATTGCTTCACTCGCACCCCTGGCCTGTGAGATAAATTAAAGTTTGCTGAGTCAGCACCTTTGGACGCTGTGCTTTGGGGCTTGGGGAGCACAGCCCAAGGCCCGGGCTGTTCCCAGGCCAGCCTCAACCTGCTCCCTAATGGGGGAAACAGGAAACGCTCATATGAAGGGGATGAGGGCGGATGGTGTGAGAAGGGGCTCAGAAACGGTGGCCGTGTACAGTTGCATGGGTTGTATCCTGCACAAGGGCACGTGACCAAGGGGACAAGAGGGAGCTGAAATCCAGCCCAAGCAACACTTTATAGTGCACAATTTGTTGCCCTGTGGGAGGGGCCCTGCTTTGTCAGCTGCACAAAGACGCCTTCCGGATTTAATAGTAGTCTGTAATTCCCCCTTGGAGCCACCCAGCAGCTTGTCAGGTTTCTCTCTGCCCTGCTGGAGAGAGAGACAAGCAGCCCAGACTATGCTACTATCAATAATGTGAAGACCTGGGCTTGAGGGCAGAGGCTGTGTGATCTTGGACCAGTCACTTCCCTTTTCCGGATCGTGATATGTTTATCACACACCAATCACGTCTACGGCTGGGCCTCGAGTCCAGGTCACTGCCTCTGGGTGCTGTGTTCTTTGCATTGCTCTAACATAGTCCAAAGCTAGCCCAAATAAGGTCCCCCCAAGCAAGCACGTTTGGGAAGCTTGGGTTAAATTGATTTGTTTCCTGCAGGGCTTTCCAGAGGACTCACCCTGACACCTGTGTTCCAAAGCAGCCTGACTCAGAGGGCGGGGTGGTGCGGCTCTTCCTGAACACATCTGGCCACAAATTCCTTTATTTTAGACCCATTCTTCGTGCTGGGACCCTGGGTTTATTATCAAGTGGGTTGTATCCCCAAGGGCAGAGAACATTTCTATTCCTGCTTACTGCTGGAGGTGGGCACACGGAACCAGACGCTGGACATGGGGCACTGCCTGACCTGGCATCCATGAACCCAGGCCTGTCTTCCTTCCAACCCTCCAGGCAACAAGGACCAAGGTCTCTGTGTTCTACGTACTTGAGTCTTTAAGTTCCTGAGGGCAGAAGTTCGTCTGCCCATTTACTGCCCAATCCCTGGGGCTTAGCTCAGTGGAGATCTGCTGAATGAATGAATACCTAAGTGGCTGATTTGAAAAACAATGGCGCTGAGCTGCCTGGCTTCCCACCCCACCCTAAATCATACCTCTGTGGGACCTTGGGGCAGTTCGCGTTGCTGTGTTCACTGCATCTGGGCTCTTGTGTCCCTATGTGTCAAATGTGGATCAAACTCTCAGTCCTGTTTATCCTGAAGTGCTGAAGTGAGGCTCAAATGTAATGATGGATGTGAAAGAGTGCTTTCCGAAGTGTGAACTGCTTGACAAAAGTGAGAGGTTATTACTACCGTGTGTATCTTCCGCTCCTGCGGGGCTGCGGCTGTGATAACGCGTTCACTGTTGATTGAGGGCTTCCCTCTGGTCAGGCTCTGTCCCTGGTACCTTTCACACGTCATTCTTGTCCAGTAACCCTGAGAAGGTAACCCCCTTGTTTTATGGACAAAAAGCTGAGGTTCAGAGAGGCAATGCCTACTGCCCAAGGTCACACAGCTGTAAATGGTCGAGCTGAGATTTGAACCCACACCTGTCTGACTCCAGAACTTGTTCTTTTCTCTCCACTCCCACCTTAGTGGCTCCTCGGGCCCCAACTCCACCCCTTCCCTTCTTGTGCAGTGTGAAAAGGCAGATTATTAAAGTGCTAGCAGCCAGCCCTTGGCTACGTGCTCACAGTGACAAGGGCACCCTTTTCTCGAGTGTGTACCATGCAGCTGGCGTTCAGCTGGCTGCTGAGATCCGTTATTTCCCCGCTGAGTCCTCACCCGCTTCATGTTGGAGATGTGGCGCCTGAGCGGTGGAGCGTTGGCACTTCGGAAATATGGCCGAGCTGGAATTCCACCCGTGTTGGTCTGCTTCCAGAAGTTTGCTATTTCCTCAGATTCGTGGGCCACTGCAAAGTCTGTGGCCCTGAACAGCATCCCCAGCCTGGGAGGGGTGACCCATCTCCTCCTGACTCCAAGGTCCGACTGTCCAAGTCCCCCTGCAGGAGCTGCTGTGGAGACATCCCCAAGGTGAGGTCTCAGCCTCTGGTCCTCCCTCCCCCTTCTCACACCTGCCTCCTCAGCCCCAGGGGCTGTCCTCGTTGCCTAGTGCACCATTATTGCCTGGAAAACACTGAAGAATGATGACAGTACTTTGAGTCCAGCTCCTCCAAGGTCCCTGCTTAACATCCAGGGAGGCCAGAAGGAGGGGATCGGAGAGCAGGGAGTGAAGTGGCTGCTGACATTCAGGATGGATGAGCAAGTTGTTTATGCCCAAGTCACCCTCAGAAAGCCACCTGGGAAGGCAGGCTTAGGCAGTATGCTCCCCTGCCCAGGCCTCCTGGCCTCAGCCCCGCACATGGGGACAGGACGGTGGCCTCTGCCAGGCCTACCTCCCTCCAGAGGGAGCCCACAGCCTGCAGGCACAGCCACGTGTCCAAGCGTGGCATTCAAGGCTCCCACTCACATCCGGACCTGCCTCATCCCTGCTTGTTCATTTATTTAAAATCTGTTTTGATTGCATACGTGCTTGGCAGTGTCGTAGGTGCTGCCTAGGTGCCTGGCACTGTCCTAGGTGCTGAAGACATGGCGGGAACAGAATAGATAAAATCTGCCCTCCTGGAAGGCACTGACAGTAAGCAAAACACCAAACACGTAATGACAGGCAGAGAAAGGGTCTAAAGTCAAAAGTAAACCAACCCAGACTCCCCCAAAGATTCTATAGACAGAATTCAGGGGGTCAGTGAAGTTAGAGGGTGAAAAATTATGTTTTCATTTCGCTAAGTTCTAACTGAAACATAGCATTTCTCTTCAATTATAAATGTTGGCAACACACTGTGGTCATATTAGCAATGCTTGTGACTTTGTCACCAGCAGAAATCAGATATTTCCTATCACATTACAGTTGTTGCAGACATTTCAAAATATCATTGACACTCACGCAGCTTCAAAATTGTGGAAGTTAATAGAGCTGCAGCTAGATCTGGTTATTTAATGCCTTAATACAGAAGTGCCTATAGTACTAAATCACACATTTGTTTTGTAAATATTTTGAAAACTGTATTTCAATATAATTGGCTTCCTTTGAAATTCTCTGCCTTGTCTTCTACACATTTCAAAACACTGTTCTGAGCGGGGTTTGTAGGCATCTTCAGATGCCAAGGGGTCTGTGGCCCTAAATGGGTTAAGTCCTGGTGCAGAAACTGACGGAGGGGGGCGAGGTTCAGAACCCACGGTCAGCAGCCACCCTGGGGAAGTGATATTTGAGCAGCCACCTGGAGAAGGCAGAGCTTCTGAGTAAAATTCATTCTGGGCCAAGAGGACAGCAAGGCTACGGACTTCGGAATGGGAAGGAGCCAGGAAGCCAGTGTGGAAGGAGCAATGTGACCCGTGGGCGTGGGGTGGGGGCAGGAGCCATCAGGCAAGGCCAGAAGGCCTGGGTAAGGACTGGGCTAGTGCAGGGCGCCCTGTATTCTGACAGCTGACCATCAATGGCAGGTCATTTTGAAGCTGAGCAGAGGATGGGGCACTGAGGAGTGAGGAGGGAGCAGTGAGCCCAGGTGCAAGGTGATGCTGGTGACTTGGACCAGGGTGGGAGTGGCTGCATTGTGGAGACACTTGGAGGCTACCACCAGCAGCTTCCCCTGTGCTCACCTCAGGCCACCACTGGGACATCAGATCCCCTGCTGCATCAGATCCCCTCCCTCCCTCCCTCCCTCTTTTGCAGCTGAATATATGATTAGAAGTCATTGGTGGGGCCTCCAGGAACAAGCTTTTTATAGGAGGTGGGCCCCCTTTTGCCCCTCTTCTTCCTCCCCCTTCTTCCTGGAAGATGGACACTAATAAATGAAGACCATTCCTCCAGCAGCCTTGACACTATGAGGAAAAGGTCAAGGGTCAGAGACGTCATTCCTGATGTCTTTGAGGGATGAACTGGGATCAGAACTTCTCATCATAAAAAAAAAAAAACAATGGATTCAGCCTTTATAGTTATTGGCAGTAGAAAAAATTCCTACCTGATACAACCACAATCCAACTATTTATTAGAGATCTCTGTCTGAATAACACAGGCCCCTCAGACACAACATATCTAACGCTGAGTCTGCCATCTTTCTCTCAAGGAACTTCTTGTTAGGGAACCTAAACATCTGGAAGAAAAGAACAGTGCAAGAACTAGACCCATCCATTGTCACATCCACCCACCCAGTTCACCCATCCATCCATCCAGCACCCATCAACACACCCATCTGTCCACCCATCATCTACCCATCCATCCATCCACCCACCCATCATCTATCTATCCACACATCTATCCATCCATCCATTTGTCTGTCTGTCTGTCTATCTATTCAACAAACTTCTATTGGACATTTACTATGTACTGGACTGCTACTAGACGTAGGAGCTAGAGATGTGAAAAATATTTTGTATTTGATATTCATTTGCTTCTATATGATGGAATATTTCTTGAGAACATTCCAGAAGTTAGAAACCATCGCTGTCCCCACAGAGGGAGACTGGGCACCGGGAGATAGGGTTTTGCATTTCTTTCGAACACTCTGAATGTTGCATCATGTATCATGTGTTCACTAAACATTTTTTAATTGAAAATATATGTACATCTCATCTGGATTTTCAGAATTTGGCTTGCTCCTGAGAAGATTTGAGGCAGCTTACAAGACAACACAGAGAGGAATAGCTGCAGCCCTGCTGTCAGGGAGCTGACAGTGTCATGGGGAAGAGAGCCGAGTAAACAACTCCAACACAGTGTCACGGGTGGGGGGCAGAGGCCACAGACGCACTTGGTGCGGTCCCGGGTGAGTCTGCCGCTGCACTCAGCCAGATGACCACCTTCATCTTGCCCCGGCTCCACTGGATAATGGAGATGCCCGTCTCTGGAACTTAATGGCCAAGAAGCCCCCTCCCCATGTTCAGGCACTTCCGTGAGCTGCAGCCTCAGTCACTGAGCCACCCTTGTGTCCGTAAGCCTAGGCCAGGGATGTCTGGGAGAGCAATCCATGGGGTGGGGTGGGGGGAGCAGGGTCCTCCGTCCCCTAGCCCCGCTAGGCCTGGGGGTGAATGCACAGGGTACAGGATGGAAGTTGTCTCCGGCGCCCCCGTGTCCTGTGCCCACAGCCTCGGGCTGCAGACAGGCAGGAGCTGGGATGGCAGGGGGCCCAGGAGAGAGCCCAGCGCTGCCTGGAGAATGCGGTCATTTCAGAGCGGCCCTTTGAAATGGAGCAAGAATAACTTTAAACAATAAGATGCTTCTCTCTCCCCCTCGGCTGTTGCCCAGGCAACGCCAGAGTGCTCAACAACTGTTTAGTTTTTTAAGAAACCAAATCTCCCTCCCTTTGGTCAGCTACCGCCAGGAAGATGAAGAGGCCGCGTGGGCGCCCCTTGCGGCTCATTGTGCGGGAGCCCGGGTCAGCGCCTGCAGCACTGACATTTAAATCTGACGCTACATATTATATATGAACCGCCAGCCGCGCTCCTCGGCAATGCGTGCCCCTCGACGGGCGGGGGGGGGGGGTGGTTCTGTCTCCCGCTCCAGATCCACGCCTGTGTGTGTGCTTCTGGCAGTCTGGGGGGTCGGAGCTGAGATCCTGACCTCTGCCTGCAAAGCTGCTGGTGGCTGTTGGGGTGTGGACGTGCCTGTCCCCTGCCCTCTGCAGGACCAGGCCCTCAGGGGAGCCCTCATCAGGCCACCTTGATCCCCCCCCCCCAGGGTAGCTCTTACCCTGAGGCTCCCCTAACATCCCCGCCTCTGAGGGGCGTGAAGAACCAGGCACTCACCTGTTTTACAAGCTCCCGCTCGCCAGGCTGATTGGTGCCTGTTATCTCTGCGGGGCTCCGGCCTTCCCAGGAGGGAGGCTGCTGCTATCCCCGGGTTACCTGGAAAGAAGCCCAGGAGCAAAGTTCTGCAGGAAGAGGAGCAACGCCAGGCAGGCTCAGGTGGAAATCCTTCCGCTCTCAGGACTCAGTGTTCCCATGAGCCCATTTTGCTAGAAGTGGAAACTGAGGCCGAGGGGCCCCCAGGACCCTGGTGGGTATGGCAGGATTCAGCCCCTCACCACCCGGCGCAGGGCCTGTGCTGGGCATGATGGCCCGGGGGGGGGCTCTGTGACCCAGGACAGGAAGGTGCTGGGCACGGCCAGGGTGCTTGGGGGTGGGGGAGAGGCAGGACTCCCTGCTTTGCTTCCAGGGAGGGAAAGCGAGGAGCTTTGCAGGGTGGCGTTCCGGCCGTGTCCTCCGGCGAGCCACAGAAGGATGAAAAACCTCACTTTGCTTCCCCGGGAAATGGCAGCCGGACGGGAAGACGGTCTCCATCACGACCATGGAGGACGTCCGCGGGCCCGCCGAGTTGGAAGGACTCGACGCTTCCTTCCACCCTCACCCTAACTCCCGACGCAGAGCTTCTCTCCGCCATCTTCACCTGCCCCGGGGGAGCCCAGGGGGGCGGAGCCACTGGCCCCAAGTCACCCCCCAAAATGAGTCATTGACCAAGCATCAGACACAGAGGGTGCAAGTGGATGTGGGCTCACGTCTCCCACAAGAGAAATAGGGGGGCTTCCAGCTCTCAGGAAACAAAAGAAGGCAGAAGGTTAAATTCCGAAGCATCCCACCAGGTGCGCACAGGCCCTTCTCCAGCTCAGCCACACAACCCGGGCCGGAAATTGGCTTCAGCCCCATCAAAGCCTCGAGGGGAAGCCTGGGCACTTGTGCAACGGGAACCGCTTTGTGGGGGCAGGGAGGGGGCCCCTGAGATCTGTGCCTCTCCATCGGCTCCAGAAAGACACAGGTGACCTGGCCTGTGGGCGGGGGTCCCGGGGGTGGCTGCGTCCCGTCCCGCAGTGCCAGAGCCAGCGCAGGCCAGAGACAAGCCCCGCCAGGCTGCGGGGCAGGATTAACATTTCCCAGCGGACGCTCTCCCGCGTCTCCCCCTCCCCTCCTCCCTGGGGTCCTGTCTCCCTGGGGAAACGTGGATGTTCATTCTCCGCTTTCCGCCTCCTCCCCAGAAGGACCCCATCCCCTGGCGTGCGGCGTCCCCCCACATCTCATTTAGCACGGCTAAATGGCCAGCCCAGAGGTGCGGGGCGGGAGGGGCCGGGTAATGAACTCCCCTTGGCTTCCTCCACGAGATCACTGCCTTAATTTACGAGGCCTGAGTGAGTCTCATTTCCCCAGTGCGCGTTGAGTAATTAACTATTAATAAAAGCATTACTGAGTTAACCACGGGGGCATGTTTAATTCATGGGGCAGCCCTGGAACAGGACGGGGAGGCTTTGGCTCAGTGGGAGATTCCTCCAGGAGCAAAATGTTGCCAGCGGGGAGGCTGCCCCCCAGCCAGACCCTCGGGGCCCTGCCGGGACAAGCAGCGGGGCCTGATCTCAGGAGGGGAGCGAGACGGCCTGGCACCCTAACCGGAGGCTGCAGAGAGGAAGTGAGGAGGGCCCAGGCTTGGGAGGTGTGCGACCACCCTGGCTTGGGAGGCTCCGCGCTCCAGCCTGGAGCAGAGGTGAGTGACCTGGGCCAGTCACACAGCTCCAGCCTGTTTCTTGCCTGCAGAGTAGGGCGCCTGACAACCCTGACCTTCCAGAGGAAAAGGACGTCAGGGATGAGGGAGGATGTGGTCTTCCCCTGTATGGAATTATCTTTAGGGCCCCTCCCCCACCCAGAGGCCCAGATCTTTGTTGGCTATCAGTGGGGGGAAGGGAGGCCCTGCTTGTTCTAGAGCAACCTGGTGGAAGAGCTGTGGTCAGGACACGTGCCGGAGGTCTGAGGGCCCCGCATCTTACCCAGGTGCTCTCCGCGCAGCTGAGGGGAACCGATGTCTAGGGCTCAGACCCCCGTCTTCTGCTCACTCACACCTCTGTGCCTTTGCACCTGCTCTTCCCTGCCTGGTAGGCTTGTCTCCTTTTGTTTGCTTGGCAGCTCCCGCTCAGCCTTCAGGACTCCGTTCAAGGCATCAGCTCCTCCTGGGAATCTTTGCTCTCTTTCTGCCCCAAGTGAAATTGGCTGCTCCATTTTCTTGCCTCTTGTACATATTTCTATTAGAGCATCTATCTATTCACCTGCCCATCTGCCCACCCACCCACCCCACACCCACCCCACACCCACCCTTCCATTCACATTTATGGGGCACCTCTAGTGTGCATCTAATCATATTGTTTTGTAGTTTTGGATAAATGTGTTTTTCTTTAAAGCAGTAACTCTTCATCTTTTTGGGGGGTCAAGGAGGCAGCCCCCAGCTGTCAGCCCTCTCCGGACACATCTCCCTTGGAAGAAACCACCTCATCGAAAGTCACGCCTCCTTCCAGGGAGAGGCCCACTTCCAACAGCAAAGGCCCGAGCCTCTTGCCCCAACTCGGGACAACTCTGAAGGTCAGCCAGCTCCAGATTTCCCTGTGGGGTTGACCAAAGCCTCCATCGAGACAGCTCGCATCCCCTGCCGAAAACTGATCTCCATCTCCGAGCTTTCTTCCCGGGATGAGAAGCCAGGCCCACGTTCCTGGAGGACAGCGAAGGCCTCTTGGGGGCCCCTTTGTCTCCAGCAGCTCTCACTGGGCAGGACACGGCGTAGGTGCCGCAGAGACACTTACTGGATGCTGTTCTCAGCTCTGTCCTCTGCTGACCCAGCAGGTGAGCTCTCATCGGATGTGGAGGAGAAGGGACAGACCCACCAGCAGCTGTCAGCAGGACCAGGGCTGGGGGCCAGTATCTGGGAAATGTACGAGCTGCACCAAAACTCTGAATAACCATGGGAACAGAAATCCGGCTAATTGGTTACTGCAAAGTGGGGGCAAAGGAGCCTGGCTGATGTCAGGCCTGTGCGGTGAGGGTGACGGCTCAGGGGATGGGAGGCCAGCAGGGAGGTTGGCCTGGGGGTGTGGTGTTGGGAGCGGGGAACAGCCTCCCTTACAGGGCAAGTCATTTCAAAGTTAGACTGGTTCCCAGAATCTGCACAATCCCCACTTCGGTTTCCACTATCGGAAATTGCTTCACAGAACAAATTACGTCAGGCAATGTAGAGGGAGGCCTCCTCTACAATGGAGGCCTCGAAGGCCAGGGCTCCTGCCCACCCCTCCCCTCTGGCTTTGCCACCTGCCCGAGGTAAGCTCCACCCTCCTGGCTGAGGCTGCTGGGTGCTGATCGCCATGTGCCTGGCACGGTGAGGTGGTTTTTCCATCATCACGACAGCTTCATGAGGAGAAGGATACAATTTCTTCGCAGATAAGAAGACAGAGGCAGAGGGGGACCAGCAGCTTGCTCAAGCCCACCCAGCCCATCACAGGGCAGAGGGGTGTAGCCCGGGGTCGGGAGGGGTCCCGGGGCTGTGTCCTCTGCCGAGATCACACTCCGGGGGCTTCGGGTTACGGCCATGGAATAGGTGGGCACACGCGACCGTGCTGGGTTGTTAGGGATTCAACAGGCTGTGCCAGGAGGCCAAGAGGGGGCCCAGCAGAAGGCCATGGTGTTCTCCCGTTACCCTCATCCACGACTTCCTGGGCTGGGAGGAGGGAGGAACGCATGCCAGCCCTCCAAGGCCCAGCGTGGCTCCCTGAGTCCAGCGCAGAGCATGGCATGCAGTCAGCACGCCCTGAAGGCTGCTGCCCCCAACGACGGCCTGGGAGTCCTACCCTCACTTCTCTGGACTGCAAGCCGGGGGCCCAGCTCTGTCCATTGTTAGTTCCGACGCAGAAAGCCGTAGCAAGTCCCACCAAGAGAATCTTCTGGCGCCATGTAACCCTATTCGCAAGCCACAGGGGTTCAAGTTTTGCTCAGCAGAATGGAGAGAACAGATGGAGGTAATCCCCTGAGCCCTCGGGGCCGAGAAGGTACCAGAATGAAGATGAAGGTATTCCAAGGCCTGCTGACGTCTCTCCCATGGGCAGAGCCCAGCTCATTCTCATCCCCACCACGACCCCAACTGCAGACATCCTCTATATTGGGGGCATTCACCTTCCTTCTCTGTGGGCCCCTGGGAGAGGCAGTGGGCATGTAAGCACTTAAAATTGGAACCTACAGGTCAGCCCCTGCTGCCTCCTCCCTCTGCAGAAGGCCCTGGGCTGGAGGCTTGTGGGGACAGACACCACAGCCTTGGAGAGACAAGTCACATCCTCGGCTTCGCTCAACCTGTGCGAGCGCCGAGTTGCCATGGCGACACTGCAGCCCTGAGATGCAATGGCTGCAGACGGCATGGGCGCGTCTAGGGCTCCAAACGGAGGGGTGGACGCTGTCTGGCCTGTGAGGCCAGGCGACTGGGAGGGCCGGGTGGGGGAGCAGGAGAGGGAGCCCTCCTCTAGGCTCAGCTGGTAATTGCCACTAAGTGAGGGGCTGTCATTGAACCCAACATGCGGGCCACGAGGGCCCCTCTCTGCACCCTGTAATTACTGCACCAGAGGCACTGGCTCCCTGCGCGGGAGAGGGGGGCGCTGGGGGAGCAGACAGGAAGCTCTCATCCACCTGAGCCAGCGGGGCCCTGGCAGGCTCTCCTGCTGCCGACCCAGCATCCTGCATCCCAAGCAGCCTCTCTGGCAGAGGCAGGGCCCCCCCCTTTCACAAGCCCCCCTTGTCATCTAGTGTGGAGCTTCAGCTCCCTTTGCTCCTGGCCTCGAGGCTCACAGAATCCAAGGGGGAGGGTGCCGGGGGGAATGGCAGAGGTGCAGGAGCCAGATCAGGCAGCAACTCAGGGGCGCCTTTGGCATCACCCCTCCGTGTGGAGTCTGCGTGTGGTGAAGCTGCACCGGAGGCAGGACACCCTGGGCCTCAGTTTCCCTTGCTGTAAGGCTGGAAGTTGGAGTCCAACATTGGCAGGTAGCCTTCACCGTGGGTCTGGCTGACGACCAGGTGAATCCTGTTCTTGTACCAAAGGTTTCCCTGGGAGGCAGCAGGCCCTCGTGTCCCCACCGGCGCGCTGTGGCAGTGCCCTGCACGGCCGGGACGGGAAAACTGCGGGGGCCCCCAAACTGAAAACATTTACTCTCTGGCCCATCTCAGAAAGTTTGCTGCCCCTTTTCTAAAGTATTAACATTCTCCCAGGCGGAACAGAGCTGTCGTGGCGCCAGGCTGGGCGGGAGTCACCGGGAGCCCCAGCCCGGCCCCGCCCACAGGCACCACGGGGGCTTCCAGGGCCCCAGCCAGGATTGCCGAGCCCGGCGGGCGGCCTGCAGGGCGGTGCGATGGCGCCACCTGCTGTGAAGGCCTGGAAACACTCCTGCTGGGAGGCCCCGGCCCGCCGGCCAGCAGCTCCCGCGCCAGGCCAACCTGGGAACCCGGCACGTCAGAGGCTGATGAATGCGGTCTAGGGGCGCCGCGGGACCAAGCCAAGGCACAGGGGCGGGAGGCTCAGGTCCCAGAGGCCATCCACGCGGCCGCCTCCGCGCCACACACCTGGCCTTGACACCTAGCTCGTTCAGCAGTCCTGCTTCCGTGGTTGCTGGAAGCATTTCCAGAACAAACACCTAGCGTTCAACCCGCTACCGACACTACCTCACTCTTCAGGACAAATCTCAATGATCTTGACGTGACGTGAAAACGGGTAGGAGGATGATTTGCTTGAGGTCACTCAGCGGGTGAAGGATTCGAACACGGGCTGTGAAAGCACCGCGGTCCCCAGGACAGGTACTCGGTATGAATTCCTTTCCTGCTGCAGGTGTGGCGGGGCCAAGAGGGGTCACGGGGGCTCAAGCAGGAACACCTGAGACTGGGGAGCCCTGGGGCGGCCCAGTCATTGGCAGGCGGCCCCATGCAGGGAAAAAAGGGGAGAAGCCAGGCCCATACGGCCTCGCTGCCCCCACACCTCCAGGCAACACCAGGTGACCAGCGGACTGGAAACTCTTTATTTCCAAACTATAAATAGATCTGTTCTCCCAGAAAGCCGCTCTCCAGGTGACGAGGCCCCAGCCTCTCCATCAACCGTTCTGACTGCTCTGCAGTTCCAAGCCCCGCCCTCCGAAGCCCTTTATAAAATCACAGTCACAAGCTTCGGGATCTGACC
Source organism: Talpa europaea (assembly GCF_964194135.1). NCBI lineage: Eukaryota > Metazoa > Chordata > Mammalia > Eulipotyphla > Talpidae > Talpa > Talpa europaea. The sequence goes on along the minus strand of NC_140078.1, from coordinate 9,364,709 downwards.
AGCAGTTGAAAACAGCCCCCTCCTCCCACTGGGACGCAGGCCAGCTCCGGTCAGGTCCGAGGCTGGCCAGGTGCTCCGCTTGACGAGCTTCTGACCCAGCCCTGACGAGCGAGGCCGCGTGTCGTCAGAGGTCCAGCCCGCGAGACTCCTGGCCTCGGCTGCCCAGCTGCTCTGAGGAGTCTCCTGGGCCCACGAGCCGCACTCCAGTGTGAGGGCCAGAAGCGCCTGCGGCCCGATGGGTCCCCGGCCAGTCACTGCGGCCCCTGCGCCGTGAAGTACTCCTCCTCCTCCTCCTCATTGTCCTCCTCCTCCTGCTGGCTGCCCCGGAGCAGCAGCTCCAGGTCGGGGTTGGAGCCCAGCCCCTTCAAGGGTTTAGGGCCTCCATCACCTGGGGACAGAGAGATCAGTCACAGACCTGCTGTGCACCCTGCCCTGAGTCTGCACTGACTAACGCAGGACCCACCACCCACTCCCCAGAGACGACCCCACGGCTTCTCGGAAGAGGCAGGGGCACAACCACGAAGCTTATTTATTTCCCGAATTAGAGGAACACCCAGCGCGGAGGCGGCGAGCAATGCAGACAGCCACCAGGCTGGGTCTGCTTTGGGGAAGTCAGGAGCCACCTGCCTCTTCCTGGCAGGGCTAAGCTGAGGGGCAATGAGAGGGCTGAAGGGTCCCGGGGAGAATTCATCAGAAATCAGGCTTCTGGAAAGGGCTGGGGTTACCTCTGGAGTGCAGGGCTTTGAGGGCCACATGCAGGGAGATGCCTGAGAGGCAGAGAGCGAAGCCCAGCCAGTTCACGAGGCTGATCTGATCGCCCAGAAGATGAGCTGCCAGCAGCAGAGTGCAAACTTCCTGCAGGCAGAGGCAGGAAGGAGAAGTGGTCAGTAGGAGCTGGGCCCTTGGCCAGGGGTGTGGAGGGCAGGGGAAGCAGGCACTCCCACGGGATAGTCAGATCCCCAAAACTCGCGGAACCAGGGCAGGTCAGGGCAGGCTGGCCTACAGAGCAGAGGAAGGCTGCCATGAGCTCGGAGGACCAGGTCTGCCTGCAACATCTGCAGAAGTCTGTCAGAGATAGGGCAGAGGACATGGGTGTCCAGTCCACTGCCATGCCCATGGCTGCCCTTCCAGAAGACACCTACAGATAGAGCCCATAGCTGCATGGGAGAATGCAGTGTCACACAGGGCTTGGCAGAATACACTGCTCAAATGAGACCAGGGAGTTCAGCTTAGCCTCATCACGTGGATGGCAGCTGGTCTCCCCACGGGGAGACCCGTATCTCTGGTGTAGTCACTGCTGAGTATTGGTGTCTGCCTGATCAAGGGAAAAACTCCCTCCATGGCCCTGAGCCCCTGCTCAGGAGTGAGAGCTGCCAGGGGAGGGAAGGGGAGCTGGGTCACTGGGCAGCAAGAAAGGCAAAGTCAGCACTCGTGAACAACTAACCCTTGCTGTGTTGTTGGCAGACATTGCCAATCAATCCCTGAACAATTTTTTTTTTTTAAAGATTTACTTATTTTTATACAAGCACTGGGTACAGTCAGAAGCACGGGAGGGTGAGAAAATTCGCCAGAGCCAGAGCAGGGAACAGAACAGGCAGACTGACGAAATACACTGATGAGGGGAGCAGCGGGCAAGGCAGGAGAGGTCTGTCGCACCATGTGGGACCCCCGCCGGTGGTCAGGGATTGAGCCAGCACTGCAGAGGCGGCAGGCAGCTTCGCAGCCCAGCGCTCAACCGCTGCGCCACCAGGGAGGCCCCAATCCCTGAACTCTTTACTGAGAAGTTTGGATGGCAGCTTCTCAACCCCTAGTGCCAGGTCATTGCCAAATGACCAGAGTAGGAATTTGAATAAAAATGTAAATGCATCCCAAGCCTACTGGAGTCAAGTTTGGCTGTGCATCCCTACTCGGCAGCTCCTAGCTTCATGTGTTTCCCCTGCTGTGAAACGGGGACGACTGTCCCCACCTCACAGGGCTGCAGTGATGACGGGAAGAAGCACAGAGGGACATCCGGCACCCCCTCCCCTCCTTCTCTGCAGGGCCCTAGGGTACAGGAGTTGGGTGGGAGTTGCTGTTGAAAAGAGCCTTTGGGGGCTCCCCGCCAATACAGGTCCTGGGTGACCGCTGAGACTGTACCTTAAAAATGCCGGCAATGGAGAGAGTGAGGCTGGAGGTCCTGGAGACCAGGAGAAACTCTGAGAAGCCCAGGCCAAAGGCGAGAATCCCACCAAGGAAGAGGCTGCCGAGCACTCGCAGGAGCAGCCCCGGGTCCTGGGAACGGAAGATTTTCTCAGAGGTGGATAAATGGAGACCTGAAAGCAAGCAGGGGGGAAGCGGGAGGCCACGTCCAGGGGGCCAGCCAGGCAGCCTCACCCAGCCCTCAGCCAGTGGGGTCTGCCAGCCGTGCTGCTGCTTCCTGAGCACCTGCTGACTGAGGCCCAGAAAGAGGACCAAGGTCGAAGGGAACCCCACACAGCTGGCCCAGCATGTGGGGAGAGGGGAGAGTGGTGGCCGGAGAGCCTGACCGGAAGTGGGGGTCGCTGAGCCTCTAGGCCAAAGCCGAGGGGAGGAGACTTCAGAGAACTACAAGGGCAGCTGCCCCCTTCAGGCAGTCTTTACCCCCACTGCCACCCCCAAATCCAGTGGCCTTTGCAGTATATAACTAGTGGGCAAAGGAGGGGGGCAGCCCGCCAGTGAGGACTGCCAACACCCTGGCCCCCTGGGAAAGGTGCCTGTTCTAAATGTCAGGTGGGCCACGCCATCCTTGCAAACCCCCATTTTAATCCAGGTCTTGCCATTCCACAGCTCTGGGACTTGGCCAAGGTGTGTCCCCTCACTGGAACACAGTGTCCCCCACTGACCAAATAACAGTGTTGGGACTAGACCAGTGTTTCTCAAACAGTCTGCTTTGACAAGCAGTTCTCACGATGCAGCACACATCCACAGACACACAGCAGAAACCGTGGTCCCCGTCCCAGAGACACCCACACAGGCATCCACGCACCAAATTCTGCTGAGATTTTCAGAGCATTCTCAGCCCTCCCATGCTGCCCCCCCCCCCCCCCGGGAGCAGCCCTCCCTGCAGGGAAGGCCCTGGGTATATTAGCAGGGTGTCAAGGTGAGCCCCAAACTAAGCACGCTGAGGCTGGCCGAGTCTTTGAGATTTTTTTGGAGGGAAGCACCAAAGAAATGCAGTGACAGCCCCCCACCCCCACCCCCACCCCGGCAAAGCGCCTCCCGATGTGGGGCATCTTGTCTGGTGCCAGGCTCAGCAGTGCTGCAAAGGCATCGGCAAATTGAAGGGAATTCGGGGAAGAGCAACGTAAGTAATGGAGGCGCTTGGGGGATTAATTTACCAGAAAAGATTAAAGGAGCTAAATCCATGCAGCTTTGCTAAGTGACGGCTACCAGGGGCTTTCGGATGAGGCTTTGCAGAGCTGGGAAATGGTGTAAACACCCAGGAAGGGAGTGTGGCGTTTGGTACAGGGGGCATAATGAAGGAATGGGGAGAGATTTGTAAAAAGGAAAAAAAATGAGGCTGAGGAACAGAAGTTTCCTGGACAACGGAGCTGCAGAATGATTTTCTCAGAAAGGTTCGAGACGCTTCACTGCTTGAAACTTAAATGGATGTGGGACAGAAGCCTCTGTAATGACCCGGAGGCCAGAAGGGACTCTGGAGGAAGGATAAGCAGATGGGGGGGGGGAGGTGGCGCTGCTCCTCCAGCTCCCTCCCTCCCTCTTCTCTGGGAGATGACAGGGGAGGGGACCCGCTCACCTGCCCAGACCCTGTGCACCCCACGCCGCCCAGACGTGCACCCCAGCCTGGCCCCTGTATCCTGCTTCTTCACCCGCAAAGCAGGGCGCAGTGTGGGGAGGATGAAAATCAGACAGTTGCTTTAAAGGGTGAGGACAGCCCCGCGCACCGGTCGAGCTGTCATCAGGGCCCAGGGTATTCACTCCCCCTTCCAGGCAGCACTTATCATGCTGGGCTCTAGAGTTTATTTTGAGTGTCCAGCGCCCAAAGCAGGCTGGGGAGGGACTGCACCTTTTATCTCTGCAACCTCCACGGCAACCATGGCACTGGCTCAGAGCAGGGACCGGGGAGCTGGTACAGCTACATGCCCCCAGGTACACAACCCGACGTACCTTCAAATATGGCAAAGAGAGGGAAGAGTCCCAGGAACATGAGTGGCTGCAGGTGGAACATGGTGTCGATGGGATTATGGAGCCCTGCAGGTGGGGACGCAGGACGTCAGGACTGGCCTGGCCGCCCCCCACCCAGCCCAGCAGCCAGACCCTCTCTCACCGAGTTCAGGCTTCTGCAGGAGCATCTGGGTGAGGGTCCAGCGAATGCCGCCGATGAACGAGGCCCCCAGCACCAAGGCGAAGCCCTCGATGTTGAACTGCGTGGACTTATAGGTGAACATGAAGAGGCCCCCCGCGATGAGCAGCACCACCAGCACAAGCGCCGCACGCTATTGGGATGGGGAGCAGTTACACAGGAGGTGGGGGTTTGGGGGGTTGAGTTCATCATACCTGGAGTCTGGGGATCAACAACTATCTTGGCTGCCCCTACACCAAGTCCCCTTCCCCTCCCTCACCACCCCAAGGGGTGAGCCTGGCTGGCTCCACCCCCCACCTATGTAGGACCCACGTGCTTTCCTGGGCCTTCCAAAGTCCCCAAGTGCCCACACCCACTCCCCCAGCAAACAGAGGGCTAGTGTCTCATGCTCGGAGGAGCCTCCAGGTCCAGCTGGACCTGGCCCCCTCATCCTCGGGTCCCTCCCCCTTGGGTCTTTACCCCGCCCCCCAGTGCCCTGAGTCTGGGTCCTGCCTCAGACATGGGGGTCACTGCACCAGGCTGGGCTTGTCTGCTCTGTCATACTCAGACGTAAGTCACTGCTCGGATTCCCCTTTTTATTATTAGCATCTGTGGGAGCAGGAGGGACAAAAGGGAAAAGCACGTGGAGGGGCCTCACCAGCTCTTCCAGTTTGAAGATCAGAGAGAAGATCAGGATGAAAAGCACGGCTGAGGATTTGGTCATTGTGTACCTGGAAGCAAAGATTACTAACCACAATGCACTGCCACCGCCCAGACCCCAAATCAAGAAAGGCGCCCTTGGCACCATCAGCGAGCTGGAGAAGCGGGGAGCCCAAGGACACCTCGGGGCAGCAGAGGCTTCTGGTACAAAGATCAGAGAGGGCGTGCTGAGTTGCTGACACGTGACCTTTAGTGGAAGGCATCTCTGACTAAGAGGCCTCCGATGAGCACCAGGGGGAAAGACTTGGGCCTGACACTGAGCTCACAGAGTCCTATTATTTATCTACCCCTCGGGGTAGAATAAGGATGGAGAGCAGGATAAAGATGGCAGGATGAGGGAAAAGGAGGCCAGGATTGTGCTCTCCGAAGCACAAAATCAGCTAAGGACGAGATCCTGCTTGCCCCAGCGCAGTGCCCCCTCTTCATCTGCCAGGTTGAGGGAGCCCGGGCGTTGGCAGGTGGGCACACCCCTGCCCAGCTTACAGAAGAGGCGGGACTTCCAGATTGCTGCTGGGCGCCAGGAGGAGCTGAGAGCAAGGGCTGGTCCCAGCCGGCGCCGGCCGCTGTGGGCTGGCCAGCACGCCTGGGCCTGAAGGGGGTGGTGTGTGGCCGGTACTCACAGTGAGACGGTGATGTAGAGGAAGCTCCAGTTGGACAAGCCCACGTCAAGTGCTGTTGCCAGCGCTGTGGACACAAGGACAGTATAGGTGCGCCTGCCGAGACAGACCCCCGACGCACCCAGGGTGCCTGCAGGCCTGCTCCTGCCCGGGGCCTTCCTTTCTACCCAGCAACTGAAGGGTCATCCCTGGCCAGCAAAGGGCAGTGTTGTCTCCAGCAGCAGCGCCCAGTCCATCAAGACTGACTGGGGCCTGCGTTAAATATTTTGAATGCGCACCCCCCACCCACCGTGAGGGCTGTGTCTGGTCCTGCCAACCCCCCGGGGAAACTCCCAGCTCCTCGGGATAAACTCACACGGCCTCCACCACTGACCCCTGCCAGTCTCTCATTTCTCCCACTGGCTCTCACCAATGCCCAGTCTTCCACATGCTGAGACCCTTTCAGCTCCATTTCAGGCCTCCACATGCACCCAGTGTCTCCTAGGACAGCCAGACCCTCACCCTCCGGGCCACCCCTCGCCCGGGCCATTGGGGGCTCCCCCTCTCCACGGGCGCCCACCGCAGCTCGTGAGCACAAGGGCTGCTCTGCTCACCGCTGCCTCCAGGCCTGAGACGTGGCCCAGCCTAGATGTTCGAAGCCTGATCACGGCCAAGGGCACTGAGGCCAGGGCTGCACCCAGGGTTTTTTCTGGGCGTGCGCGGGGGTGGAGGAAGTGGGAAGAGGAGAGCACATAAGCGGCACAAGTGGAGGCGGGGAGAGGCCGGCAGAGAGGACAGGGCCAGGGCTAAGCCCCAAGCCACCAAGGCTTCTTACACTCCTGGCTTGACCTTCCAACGAGGCCTGATGTTCCCTGGGGCCGCCCCCAACACACACCTGTCGGGGCGACTTTTCTGAGGTAGTCGGTCCAGCTGAGCACCACGCGGGCCCTGTGGCTGGAGCACTGCACCAGCGCCCGGGACAGGGCGGAGAACAGGAAGATCACGGCCAGGTGCAGCATCGTCATGAACAGGGGAAAGTGGAAGCTCTGCACAGAGGGAGCCCATGGCAGCCGGCCCCCCGCGCCCACAGCCCTGGCTCCCCCTCCCCGCCTCGGCTCATGTGACACAGGTTCACATAACAACCTCCTGAGAGGACAGGCTATTCGACCCGATGGGGGATGTCACCCCAGAGCATCCCACAGGCCTGGAGCTGCCTGCTCCGCCCTGCCCCGCCCTACACCCAGGAGCTAGCAGCGAGGGCCACGCGCTGTGCCAACCATTAAAATGTGGAAATATTTCTCTACCTGCTGCCTTAAGTTCCTCTACCTGCCCAATTTCCCCTCACCCTCCATGCCTCCCTCTCACCCAAACATGCAGGGGGACCCCTGGTGGGGCTGCCAGGGTCCGCTCCACCGCCAGTGTGACCAGGGGCCCGTGCGAGTGGCTGCAGCCTGTGCCTTCGCTGTGCTGTTAGGGGGCGTGACCGCCATGGCTTCAGCCACCTCCCTGCCCGCCGGGTCTCCAAGTTACCTTCGTCAGCCATTTGTTGTAGAAGGTGATGCCGATGGAGAAGCAGTAGTAGAGCAGGACCAGCCCCAGAGTGAGCACCGCCTTCCACACGAAGGCCACGTCGAAGGCCCACCTCCCCATCCGTGGAGCTGCTGCAGCACCTGCTCGGGTCAGTCAGGCCAGGCACTCCTGAAGACAGCCCGCGGCCTTCAGCAAGTACGTCTCCTGGCTAGAGGAGTTCTCTTCGCTTCCATGACGGACCAGTTGTGGGAGCCCGCGGAGTCCTCACCCAAGGGGCTGGTGGCCCGAGCTCACGCCTCCCATGGTCAACTGGCTGCAGGCCACACAGGTCCCCAGGTCTGACCTGGAAGGTGGGAAAGGCAGTTGGGGTGGCTCAGCAGAAGAGAGGTAGCCCCCACCCGCCCCAGGCCCACCCCGAGGATGCATCAGAGCAGATGCCACAACAGGAGGAGGCCCACATCCTTGCCTCAAGCTTTTCTCCAAGGATTGCCAAGTGACTGTTTAAAAGTGGATCCCACCAGGCCACCGCTTAAAGCACTTGAGGGGCTTCCACAGTGCTGATGCCCATGGAACCCATGAATCAGGCCAACAAGGCCTGATCCAGGCCCCGGGTCTCTCCTGCCTCCGCTCTGGGGTCTCTGAGTTCCAGTCCCACCCTTCAGAACCGCCCCACCCCATACAGAGAGACACCAGGCTCTGTCCTACGGCCTATAGGAGCCAAAGGCTTGCCCACCTCCATTCCTTTCTCGGTTGATCCTACAGCCCAAATCCCTTGATGGACACCCTGGGATACAGGCTCTCCTACTTCCCCTTCACTGCACGTGTGCAGGGTGTGATGATGTGGGTGGCGGGTGGTTCCCGGGTGCGGTGGTGAGCTCCCCCATGGCCATGGTAGCTGCCCACCGGGCACAATGCAGTTCTCCACGTGGTCTAAAGACTCAATGTCAGGCAGCGGTGTGGGGAGTGACTTTGGGGAGCTAATTAAGGCATTAAAAACAGGCCAGGAAATCAATGCCTGCCTTACCTCTCACTGCTGCTCCTCCATAGGCAGTGCCAGCCTCAGGGTCTTGCCAGACAAAACCACTCCCTGCCTCCTTATCAACCCAGCTTAGCCCGAAGAGTGGGGAGCCAGGGGAGTAGACTGACCCCTTCTCATCCAGCTGCCATTCTGTGTGTGTGTGTGTATATATGTGTCCCCACCCCTGGGGACTTCACACCCTGCCGAAATGCCCCTCCTTCTTCTGGAAGCCTTCCTGGATCCCTCTGAGCAGACAGCCTTCCTGAAGGGAGTGATAACATTCCATTGTGTACTCTGGAACTGGATTGGATTTGTCCAACCCCCAAGACAAACTGGGAGCTGGCACAAACCTTGCCCAAAGGTCAATCACCCGAGGGCTATGTTCTCTTCAAGGGACCTTGAGAAACACCCGGGGCTTAGGAAGAGGCAGGCCACGTAACTGAGACTTGCTCCACGTCCCTGCAGCTGGGACAGCTGACCAGACCAGGCCACATCACTCTGCTGGGTTTTCTTCTGGTCTTTCTGGATTCCTTTTTGGTCTTTTGTGGGCTCCTCCTTATTAACCCAGCCCCCAGGCCCCCAGGGTTGGAGCTTGGCCTCTCGATCTTAACCCTCGCCTTGAGTAACAACTCATGCCATCCAGGCCTCCTCAGTTCTTCATTAGCCCTGCCCTGTTACTCCAGCGCCAGACTCGCACACCTGGCTGCCTATTTGGTAGCTCAACTCCAGAGAAGTAAAACCCAGGGTGCCCGCGCAGGTTTCCTGAATCATGCCCCCAATCAAGCCCAAAGTCCCTTGCTAGAAAGCACCAGCAAAAATAAGCTTGAACCCCCAGATCAATGAGGAAGTCGCCACGCCTCCCCGCCCGCCTGTCAGGCCCACTGGACACTCCCCACCGCTCTGCGCGCACCCCACCCGCGTGCACCCCGCCGCGGACGGCCACAGCCTCCTGCCTGGATCCTTGCTTCCTCTCCTCCCCTGCCGCCTGGGGTCCCCGAAGCAGCTGGGAGAGCGTAACCCCAGAAAGCTGCCCGGCCCGGCCCGGGCTGAGCCCCCTCCCCGGCAGGCCCCCCGGGAAGCCTCGCGCCATCTGGGGCCCGGCCCCGCCACGCCGGCCCCGGCTGCGCGCCAAACCCGGCGAGCCGCGGCCGCCGCCACGTCCCCGCGCCCCGGCCCCGCCCCGGCCCCCGCATCCTCCGGGCCCCCCATCCTCCGGGCCCCCCATCCTCCCGGCCCCCCATCCTCCGGGCCCCCCATCCTCCCGGCCCCCCATCCTCCGGCCCCTCCCACCCCTGACGTCTCCCGGCTCGCTCCGGGCCGCGCCGCGCGGGGCGCCCGCCAGGAGAGCGCGCGGGGCGACCCCCGGGCGGGGCCCCCAGGCCGGCCCCCCCCCCCCCGCGCGCGCCCACTCACCTCCGCGCGGGCGCCCGGCCGGCCCAGCTGGCGGAAGTGCCGGGCCGGGGGGGGCACTTCCGCCGGAAGCGCCGCGGCCTCCCCGGCGGCCCCGCGGCGCGCCCGCCCCGGGGGTGTGGCCGGCGGGGCGCGCCGCCTCCGAGTCGGGCGGGCGCAGCTTCTCCGCCGGAGTCCGCCCCGGGCGGGGCCGGGCGGCCGCGGGGAGCCCCCGGGCGCGTCTCCGGGGCTGTTCCTCCCGAGCGAGCGGACGCCCCCGGGGCGCGCTGGGCCCGCGGCCGGGCGGGGAGCTCGGGGCGGCGGAGCCGGGGCTGCGGCGGCGACTTCTCGGAACGGCCCCGCCGGCAGGAGATAGCAGGGAGCGAGGAGAGGCGCCAACCTCCCTTGGGATCCAGGCGTTTGTAGGGAGAAGAGAAACTCTAGTGGGGAAGCAGCCAGGGCCAGGGCGGTGGTCCCCAAATGCCAGCGAGGGAGTTTAGAAGGTGCAGGACAGTGAAAGAGGCAGAGCCTGGGACAGGAGCCCCCCTGGGTGGCAGGACAGGTGAGGCTGCGCGGGGGCTGTCCGCCCTCCTCCAGCCCCGCCTGAGCGCTGGCGGGGAGACAGGGGGCCTTGCAGCGCAGAGGGCCCAAGGCCAGGGTGTAAGCAGAGCAGACACAAACCCTGTGGTGTCCCCCCCCCCCACCCCCGCCAGCTGGCGTCACGTGGGCGCTAGTTTTTTGGGCACTTACCTCTCACCTACAGTGACACCCATCACTGCCCAAGGTCCTGGCTCTCTTCAGTACCCAAGGCCTGTGCTACACGCACTTTCTCTGCTTTTTGAGCCGGCTTGTCCTTGGCCCCTTCTCTCAGAGGCATCTATTTTCATCACCACACTCATTCAAGCCTCCCAGCTACTCAGGCTGAGGTTTGGAGCAACAGCCTAAACACCAGCTGGAAGGCTGGGCACTAAGCACGGGCAGCACACAGGTGAAGACGGTGTCTTCCTTGTAAGCACAGGACACGCGCTGTTCCCTGGCGGTGTCCCTGGCAGGGAGCAGAGGACGTGTTCCTGGGGATGTCTGGTACGCCTTTCCCGCGTGCCCAGCGGGCCTGACCAGAAAACACTCACTCCTATGGACAGTCTGTGAGCATCCTTCCCTGGCGGGGGTGTGGTGGGGGCAGGGGCTTTGAAGGCGCTTAGAAGGGGGGCTGAGGGCTCCAGTTGCTGAGGCAAAGTGGAAGCCCCTGGGCAGACAGAGAAACAGCTGTGAACAGGAACCCGTCTACATGAAAGAGTATTTATTGAAAACATGGTTACTGACAGGAAGCTCCTGGCTAGTCTTAGATTATAATCTTGGCTCACAATTGGAAGTGTTACCATCTTTTCATAGTTTTTTTTTTTTTTTGTGGGGGGAGAGGGCTCCAAGTTTATTTCCCCTTAAACAGTCCATCCTAGGACAGGCAGATCTTATATAAATATATATACAGGTCTGGAAGTATGGCCTATAGTAGAGAAAATATATAGCACACTCTTCGCCGGGCAGCACCGACCATGCCGGCCACCAACACTGGGTGCCACGCGGTGGTCTGTCCGAGGAGAGAGGCCGCGGGTGGCGGCACCAGGGAAACCTCAGCCAGCTCCCTGAAATCATGGCCAGTGGCAGAAACCCCAAGGCCAAAGGATGCGAACTGCAGGGGCTACAATTCAGGTCCGGTGGGAGGTTCTCCCCAAGGAAGGAAGAGACATCAGTGTGTGGCGGAGCAGAGGAATCCAGGGTCTCACCACAGGCCTCATCTGGCCTCTGCCAGCAGAGTTCTTGAGCCTAAGAGGGCAGGACTTAGCCCGCAGGTCTTTGACTTGCAGGGCAATGTAAGAGCTTGTTGGCAGATGTTTCCATCAGATCCACAGCTGCGCAGACAAGCCAGGTCTGGTGGGTCTTGAGACCAGAGCTGAGAGAGCCACACTCAGCAGCATCTGGCACTGTGCGAGGCCACAGTGAGCCCTCACAAAGACAACAAACGCAGGATGAGGCATCTACTAACGACAGGCCAGGGCCTCTGCGGACGGGAGTCGGGCCTCCCAAGGCAGCCTCCCGGAGGCTCTCAACATGCCAGTGCCGCTGTCCTCTGAGGCGGCCTTTGTGGGCCAGCTCTTGTCCCCGTGGGGTCCAGTTGACCAGAGAGCAGGCGCAGGAAGAAAGGTGAGTGGCTGTCGTTAAAGCCAGCTCAAGAAGCAGTTTCATGGGCTGGAAGGCAAGGGCATCTGTCCATTCCTCATGGCTAGCTCCCAGGCTCCAAGGTGATGGGGGCTGGGGAGCAGCGCACCCTGCCTTCGTGACTGCTGGCGGACAGGGACCAAGAGGAAGCACTGGGTGGTCCGAGGTGGGCTTGCAGAATGGCTGGCACTTACTGGCCACCACAGTCACCACAGATTCTGTACAAGCAAAGGACAAGGCACCAGACTGTGAGTGTTTCTCCTGGGCCCCAAGTCCCGTCCCGGGCACTGATGTCTCCAGCTCCAGGCTCAACCGTAGTGGTAGACGAAGTCGTAGCTGCTGGGCTCCTTGGGCACCGGGGGTGGGGCTTCCGGAATCTGAATGTTCTCCAGGTCCAGGAGCCGCAGCTTCATCTCCATGCTCAGCAGGGTGTCCAGGTCACTCTTGGTCAGCTCGCTGGACATGTCCTTCCCTAGGAGGGCACTGAGGCCGTCGATCCAGATGCAGTACTGTGGGGAGCAAGATGCAAAACATCACCTGATGACCCCTGGTCAGCAACACACGACCCTGCTGAGGCCCCTGTCCTGTGCGGACCCACAGCGGTCTCTCTAGCACAACCAAACGGGAGAAGAGCCGAGGCAAACTGGGAGGTAATCATTCATTCTCGCAAAAGATCCTTCTGTGTTTGACGAGGGATTTAAACTCTTTGAGACAATGTGAACTAAGATCTTAATTAGTGGATACAGCAAATTGAGAACTGAGTGCTGGGCATCAACTACTTGACATCAGCAATGATGGGCACAAATACAAATTGGAGAACAGCTGAGCACAAAAGGAGTCACTGCAGGGCCTCAGTTGTTTTTAAAAAGTAAATTAAAAAAAAAAAAACAAAAAACCCACACAGTCCATAAATACTAAAAAAAAAAAATAGCTTCCAGAGAAACTGAACTCAAGGGTCTCATAAGAAGGAGTAAGAGAATTCTCCCCGGCCCTGTAACTCCACCTGTCCTCTCTGTTGCCTTTTTCCTTCCCCCCCACCTTTGTCACCTGTCTCTGTACCTGCTAGTTCTTCTCTAGTCCTACTAAAACTCCCCTGGCAGCTCAGGCCCTGCCTAAGCATCTCCTCCTTCAGAAGCCTCCTCTCCCTCGCCCCCCAGTTCCCTCTGATGGCTCCCAGAGCCCGCCAGATGGGTCTGTTCTCCACCGCAGTTTCTCACTGCATATCTAGTATCTCCTGCTACTGCAGGTGAACAGTCAGCCCCGAGGTGGCGGGACCAGCTCCACCTGGACTCCCTGCTCAGGGTCCACTGCAACATAGGCCGAGAGCGCTAAGGAGGGAGGGTCTGTCGATCACTTGGGTACCCAGTCACAGAGGGACTGAAAAGAGATTTTCCTAGTCCCAGGCAAATACATTACCCCACGCTGACCTTGTCTCTCTAAGGACAATCCAGGGCTGTGGCTGCAGAGGACCCGGGAGGGGCCAGCCCAGCATGGCCTGCAGTGTGGCAAGTCCCGGGTGTCACACAGCCTCTTGGTAGCTCGTAGCCCTGCCAGTAGGGGGCCCACTGTGCCCCTCCAGCTGAAGAGTCAGAGAGGCTCCACTGACCAAGGCAGCACCACCTGCTCACCTCATACTTATTAGGTGCGATGAAGTTTAAGGTCTCATCAGGGTCATACAGGATAGAGAAAGCTAATTCCAACACCTCCTGAAGGAGAAAGGGTTTCAGTTACTTGGAGCAATTGAGTGGCTTGGGCGCTGTACACCAAGGTCTTGGCCAAAGTCCTAGTTAACTTGGCCACACCACCAGAGTACTGCCTGGGAAGTGATGTCGTCAGGCCCTGGGCACATGCATGCGTGTGGCTGGGGAAGCCCAGGGTTCAATCAGCCGTCCCTCAGCCACTCCCAGCCCGAGCCACCCCTAAGATGTGGTGATACATCCAAGGTTTCTTAGTTGAAGGTATCACCACACACAGAACCTTTTGTAAGTCAGTGCCCACAATGGTATATCACCTTAAATATAGATCTTAGTAATTAAACTGAAAGCCTTGACAGTTTAAAAAACCACCACAACGAAAACAATTGGCAGCCAAAGCTAGGACAGTCTGAGCATCAACAGTGTAACTGCAATGAACTAAAACAAAGAGAATTTGCTAACACCACCACACACGCAAAATTGGTCGCTGTGGATGCTATCAGGGAACTAGCTCACTGTTCTAAAAGAAGGCACATGAAAGGAAAGAATCAAGCATTGATCCTCCTTTCTTACATAAACCGTGCTACTGGGAAGCCAATCGCAGCCGACAGCAAGTTTCTCCTCAGAGAGTATTCAGCTCATAAATGAAAAGGAATGGCTGCATTAGTGTCACTAGCCGCAACCCGTAATTCACGGCTGGAACCAGGCGCCAGAATTCTGCTCACCTCACAAAAAGAGAGACCACCACACATGGGCCTCTGGACAGAACCTGCTAGGAGGCAGGGCCTGCTAGGAGGCAGTCTCCCCCGCCCCCAAAACAAGGTCAAAGCTGAACTGGATCAGCCTCCAGATCTACAGGTCTGGGACGGAGGAACAAGGGACACTACACCATGGGGAGCCAGTGGGCCAAAGTTGAGGCTCTGGGAAACCTACCAAACAAGCAGCCTGGTCCCTTCAACTAATAAACTGCAAAGAGAGAAAAAAGCCGGAGGAGCCGGAGGGGGAGCTTATGAGTCAAGAAACTTAAAAGATTAACCACAGAGTGTGGACCTTATTTGGATTCGAATTTAACAAACAAAATGGGTGTCGGTGTGTATATGTGTGTGTGCATATATTTATGTTTTTTTATAGAGAAATTACGGTATTTGTAAGACAGTGGAAACCTAAACATCAGTGGAGTATTTCATGTTAAAAAACTTCTATTTCTACTCAGGTATAGTAATAGTGATGATGTTCAAGAGTTAAAATGATAGTGGTATAGTCCACATGTTTACAGATGAAATGACATGGTTTCGTGGGATTTTCTTCAAAGCAAGAAAGCGGGGCAGAGGACAGGCAGATTTGCATGGCTGTTGAGCCTGGCTGATGCGTATATGGGGGATCTAGCTTTTTCTGTGTATGGTCAAAATCGTTCCGAAGAAAGCATTCGGGAGCCATTTGGAGACGGAGTAGGGAAGAGAGAGCTTGCAAACTGAAAGGCAACCCTGCCCGACCTGCTCTCCAGGTACCAACCATGTCCCCAGGCTCCACCGTGGCAGGACAGCCTCTCCTCACCTTGTTCTGCTTCAGCGCGCTCTTCTCCTTCATGTGGGGACAATCCTTCCCGGTAACAATGGCCTTAATGTCTGCAACAGGAACTGACAAATGAAGGGAATTAGTCTGTGGAAGCTTCATGAAGCCCACCGGGTTGTGTGGGCTTCAGTGCTGGCAGGGGAGCCCAGCGCCCAGACTCCAAGGGCTGTATTAGCTTGGGGAGGGTGGCCTTGTCCTGTCCTCTCCGCCACGGTCACTTCCTACGGACAGTGGCTGCTGGGTTGTGTCAAAGCTCCATGGAGTCAGTTCAGGCCACCTGGGTTGTCCCGCTAAGGAATGGACACGCCCTCACTTCCACCTAGAGGCAGTGCACCAGGGTAAACAGCCCTGCAACAGCTAAGTTCGCAGCTAAGTTCGGCTCACACCCTTCACAGTCCTAAGTGCTTTCCAGAGACAACTCATTCACGCCTCTTACAAAGGAAAGTGGCCATTATTCTCCCTTTTCAAGAAAAGAAACCAAGGCAGAGGGAAGCGTTAACTTGCAACCAGTTGGAACCAACTGGAATAGCTAAGTAGGGGGAAGCCGGGGTCTGAATCCAGGCAGGCTGGCTCCAGCTCTTCTGCTCAAGCACTGCTGTTCAGCTGAGTCTAGCATCACCCTTTAAACCCATCGCACCTATGATCTCATGAAATTCTCCAGAGCCCCGTGAGCAAGCCAGGCAGAGATGACCTCTGCCCTCTGCCAGGAAAGGACACAGGTCCAGAGAGACAATTGCCCCCTGCCAGCTAATCAGTCTGAAATGGGTGGGACTAGAACTCGGGTCTCCGACATCAGGTCCAGGCACCAGGACACAACAGAGAAGGAAACCTACTTTTCTCCTGCAGGGATTCGAATGTCACCTCCCCTTGAGGGTTGTCATCCAGGTCACCATAGTGCAGGACCTTGTGGTTTAGCGCCAAGCGGCAGTACCAGAAGCGTTCTGGAACACACGGGAAGCCAGGCAGCTGAGCCAGGACAGCTCTGGGACAGGCCTGGGACAGCAGGCCGATGATTTGCCCCCTGCTGCTCCTGCAGGCCCAGGCAGGCTCCCTCCCTTGGCATGGGGAGGGCCAGCTGTATCCGGCTGCCCTCACCTTGTCTCCGGCGGTTCCCAATCTTCCGGAAACTGCTGCCCTCACACAGCCGGTTTAGGCGCTGCTGCTTGATCAGCTCGAGGATCTCAGGCTGGATCTTCTCCCTCAGCTCCCTGAGGGGGATGGGGGGGGGGAGGGTGGACATGCAGAGGGGAGTCAGGGGACAGCAGAGTTCCGAAGGTAGGCAGAGCCGCAGTGGCCTTCCCAGGTGGCACTTACACAATGGGCGGGGACTGGAAGTCATCCTGGCTCATCCTCTCTGACTGGCGCAGCCGCAGAATCTCAGAGTAGCTCAGGCTTCGCAGCTTGCTCTTGAACTGATCCAGGGAGTTGGGCTTGGAGGGCAGGGCGCGAGTGATCTGCTCTCGGACCACCTGCATGACCTGAGAAAGGAAAAGGGCAGCCCTCAGGCCCACCCTGACAGCGGAGAGACTCTGGTTCCGGCTCCGCCCTCCCCTGGCGCAGCACAGCAGGCCTGTAGAGCTCCCGTGAGTCAGGCCCTGCTGCCGAGGCTACCTTCTTAGGGGGCCATTTAGGACAAATGCCTGTGGGTGATGCATCCCGAGCCTCACACAGGTCAGCGAGTCAACAGGTGGTAGAATGAGCTCAGGTCTTTGGAGTTAGAGAGGTGGGTTCAGGTCTTGACTCTGCACCTCAGTCTGTTCCTTGAGGCATCACTTAACCACCTCGGGCCGCCCCTGCTCATCTCTGCTGCGGCAAGAAGGAAGACGTACCCGTGACAAGCCGCCGCGGAGAGTGAGGGGCGCTGTGGACGCAGCACTGGGCACAGAGGGTTGTGTCCAAAAAAGCCCGACACAACAGTTCAAAGAAAAAGAGGGTCTCACACCGCACATGCAGTATGATCCCCCGGGGAAGGAAAGTCTACAGAGGGAAACACGGAACAGTGGTCGTCCCCAGTGGTGGATTTATAGATGGCTTTTCTCCTTAACACAGTTTTCACGAGATGAGTAGTTTCAAAACTCTCAACTTGCACACTCCCAGCTTTTGAAGGCTGAGCAGCGCACTACAGAGCGCGCTCTGGGAAAGCACTGAGATGGACAAGGCACCCCGGCACGGCATGGAGCCACCCCACCCTCCTCCCAGTTCATGCGCGCGGTGGGGGGTGGTGTGCTGGCTCTTCTGGGCAAACAGGGCACCTGGGAGTCACCTGCGCCAGGTTCCAGAGGCTAACCCGTGCCTCAGCCCTGGCCAGCTGCCACCAGGCTGGTCTTCCCACCCCCGGATCCCCAGGTTCTGGCCAGTCGTCAAAACAGTCATGGGCCTCAGAGGAGGTCCGCAACACTGACCTTGTTGAAGTCCTCGGCTGTTGCCCTCATCTCCTTCCAGGTCTTGTTCAACAGCTGGATGCAGATGCCGAACAGCTCTTCGAACGCCCGGTCATGAGTGAAGAACATGGGGTGGTAGTCATTGCGCCCTTCGTTGGCTGTGCAAGACAAGACATGGGCAGCGTGAAGCTGGCGCTCACGTTCAGAAACTGGATCTCCTGCTTCTGAGTCCCAGGAACAAAACCAGACCAAGGGCTGGGGCTGGTGAAAGGGTGGGATGGGCATTTCTCCTCAGCCTCCTCTTCTAGGGCACTGCCACGCAGTCTGGCCTACCCGGCATCAGCTGGCCCTTCCACACAGATGTGGTGGACAGTGGGGAGGCTTCAGACAGTGGGGAAGCTCAAGTTGCCACCTCACATGCAGCAATGGCCAGGGTTCCCATAAACAAGGATGAGAGGGATTATAGCTTGCTCGGAGATCGAAACCAAAAGCACGGTAAGGTTTCCCAGCCCCACTGACACCTAACTTCACAGCTTCGAGTCTCACAGGCTCTCGAGTATACCAGGCGCGGCAGAAGGAAGCGGGGCTGCACAGACTTACGTAGCTCCCCAACCTGCAGGATCTCGCAGAGCATCTTGGTGAGCTCGATGGCACTGCGGCCAAAGGGGCACTCGTGCTTGTCTTCCCGGCTGCTGTTCTCCAAGACGATCTGAGGGGAGAGAGGGGGAGGGAGGAAAAGTGAGCTGGGAGAGGGAGGCAAGAGATGTGACCCGGGACAAAGAAGCTGGCCCCCTGCCTGTACCCGGATATAGGTGTCCTGGTGGACTTTAGCCAAATATAGCATGTTGTCCAAGGCCAGCATTCCAGGGGGAGTCTGGGTGAAGTCCATTGCTGGGTTGATGTGATTCTGGAGAAATAAGAGCACAATTTGAGAGCAGTCTCCTGTGTACTCAGTAACCAGGAATACAGGCCCCCCAGCACATCCTCCTTCCTGCTACTATGGCTCATCACACACCTGTCTTTACTAGACTGGGGGTTCTTGGCCAACTGCGTGTTGGGCCCCGGATAGGGTGCAATAACAACTTAATTCAGTTTGGCCCATCCTCAAGCCACTGTGTCCCATCCCAACACCCAACCCATCCCAGCTTGTCTTTTTCTTTTCTTTTTTTTTAAAGATTTATTTATTTATACAAGAACCGGGGTACAGACCAGATGTGCGGGAAGGAGAGAGGATTCACCAGAGACAGCGGGGAACAGAACAGGCAGACTGATGAAATACACTGCTGAGGGGAGCAGCAGGCGTGACAGGAGAGGTCTGCCGCGCCACGTGGGACCCTCACCGGCCAGCCGGGAATGAACCTGTGCTGCAGAGGCTGCGGACAGCTGCACAGTGCAGCGCTCAACCGCCTGAGCCTCCAGGGGAGGCCCCTACCCCAGCTTTTCAAAGAAGCTAGCTAAGCTGGAGAGAGCACTGGGCCCTCTCTCTGCACTTGGCTGACCCCGCCGGGCTCCTCGAGAGTCATCTGGTGTATTTCACAGGGCCAGATGCTGCACATAGACTTGTGAACCTGTCGCTGTTGAGGCAAACCAGTGTGAAGGCACCTCTGGTCTCTTACTGTCGTTTATCGCAGACCATGTGAAGAAGGGGGCGGTCTCAGGCTCTGTCCGAGTGAGACATCTGGCAGAATTCCCATCATGGCAGACGGCTACCAACACCTGCGCTCAGGGAGACTTACTGTGAATCCCAGCATTTTGTAGTCCTTGGTGTACATGGCTTTGCGTTTTTCTGTCCCACTCCCAGGGACATTGCTAGGGTCAGATTCTGCATCAAATGCAATCCTCCTCAGTTCAAATATAATGTCTCTTTGAGCCTGAGAGGCAAACAGACAGACAGCAGGTCAGTTAGCCAGCTGAGGGAGCCAGGAGGAGGAGGAGTGGGTCAGGGTTTTCGGACAGAGCTCTGGTCCTGATAGATCTCTTAGGAGGCACCCCTCTACCTTAGCAGGACAGAGCTGGGCATGGCCTAGACAGCCCCCCAGCAGAAGAGATGAGGAAAGGCGCAGAACTGAGCCCCCAGAGGAGACAGAAACCCCCAGGCACACTACAGGACCTCGGGTGGGATGCACCACACCCAACAGAAAGCAGCACAAGGGAAGCTCCACTCAGCACCAACCTGGTCATTGGGGTCCATCTTGGTCATCATCCTTTCTTCCAAAAGGTTAAAGGTCAGGACTTGGAGGACATACAGCTGATGGGCCATCTCAGTTTTAATTGGGCGGTTCCCTCGGATCACATGCTGGCAAAAGCAAAGGCAGGGAGCAAAGGGTTGAGCTGATCGTCTTTTACCAGAGTCACATCACGGGAAGCGGGGCTTTCCTCCCCTACACGGATACCTCCCCTTCTAGAAGGGATGAAGCATGAATGGCTCCATTCAGCAGACAGGACTCCCTGCTGGCCCAGAGGGCACCATCCCTTTCTCAGCACTCCCACAGGCAGGGAAAGTGGGATGAAGGGCGGAGGCCACAGCCTAGCCGCCAAAGAGGGAGGCGACCCAGTGAGATCATGGCTGGGAGATCTGCTGCCATCAGGGCCCCGCAGGCTCCCTAGCTCAGGACAATAGAGCTCACATGGGTGTGCATGGGAGACTCTGCTCAAAGGGGGGGGGGGCATCTAAAGCTCCTTGTGCAGCCCCCCCATTTCTCTCTCCCGCTCCTGTCTCCTATGCCCCCCTCCCCACAGCCCTGGCTACCCCCCTCCATGTCCCCACCTCCTCTCACCCTGGCCTCCCAACTCTCTCCATGGTCCCACCTCCCTCTCAGTTAATCACCTCCTCCTTCGTCCTCTGATGCCCACCCCCAGCTGTAGTGCCCCCTCCTCCTGCTCTGTCTCTCCCTAGCATGTGACACCCCCTCTACAGTTCCTCCAGGCTGATCACTGCTTGGTCATGTTCTTGTCTCACTCTGTCCTGTTCTCACTCCCACGACAGCCTGTTCCTTCCTGCGTGCTCCCTGGTATTTCTCGCTCCTCCTCCATCATCGTGAATCCTGTCACACTTAGTCTTTTCTCGATTAAATGAGACCCTGTCCCATTCCCACAAGTGCCACCTTAGGGTCCTTCATGTCCTTGGTCCAGCTGTGTCTCTCAGCTGAGCTGCCCACTATGGCGGCCCCAGCCATGTGTGGCTATCTCTTAAAATTTATTTAAGTTTGAAAGAATGGCCCTCAGTCACCCTAGTCACAGTTTAAGCTCGAGGGTCAGGTGCAGGTAGTGCCCACCACCCAGTGATGGCCGTGGAACATTCCCTCATCACAGGACGTCCCACCGACAGCCGCCTCCAGAGTGCCCTTTAGGTTTAAGTGCGTGCTCCAGGGCCTGCTCTGGCTCCAGATCCCTCTCCTTACACCTGCGTGCCCCCAGCTGGTGGCCCCTAGTCACAGGTGGCAGTTGAACACCTGAAGGGTGGCCAGTCTAAACTGAGACGTGCTGCAAATGAAAGGTGTGCACCAGGTCTTGAAACCTTAGTGTGAAAAAGATGGAAAGTATCTCAATTGATCATTTTTTCTATTCATTATTTGTTCCAATCACTGGGATATACTGGGTTAAATAAAACATGTATCATTGAAATTAATTTCCCCTCTTCCTTTTTTATTGCTACTAGACTGTTAATGGAAGGGGGGCGCTCATCGCATTTCCAGGGTCTGTGCTGCTCCAGTCCGGCTCTCCCCCCATCCTGTCTTCCTCTAGACCCGCGCAGCCCGACACGGCAGCCATTGGGGGGGGGGGGGGAAGCTAACTTTAAGCGGAAATCAAGTAAAACCACAAATTCAGTTCCCCAGTCACATTAGACACATTTCAAGTGCTCCAGAGCCATGCGTGGCTCCAGCTACCGTTTCAGACAGCACTTCCGCAGCCACCAAATCCCACTGGAGACAGTGCAGCTGATCGACCTCTCCCTGTCCCTGCCGAGGCCCTCACCCTCCCTGCGCAGCCTGCTAGCTCCATCCAGAGCTCCTTCTTAGCTGTCTGTCTCCCCCAAGCTTGTGTTCTCTCTCTCTGCTAAGCTCTACCTGTCCCTGTGGCTTCCCTTGCCATCCCCAGGGTTCTTCCCTGCCCTGGCCACTCCTGACCCCTCCGTGCCTCGTCTTTCAGCCCGCTCCAAACCCATTCCGTTCTCCGCTCTCTGATTTCTCCTTAATGCTGCTGTTCCTTCCTCCTCACCTTTCTCCATAATTCAAAACATCACCCCGAAAAGGTTAAAGCTGACGTAATGTTGGTTCTCATTCACCTTAATCTTCCTTTCTCAAAGGGCAGACCCCATAGCAAAGCCACTACTCCTGCAACTGGAGCAAGTACAGCTCCAGTCTGCTGAGTTAGTTTCACCTCAAGTCTCATTTGACTGCCGGGACCTGGGGGCCAACGCTCTCTGGCCTGAGAGTCAGGCTCTGCACTGAAGTGAGCACTGCTGACGGGTCCCAGCAGACCCCAGACTGGGGCCTTGACACTGACTTGTCTTCCATAGTGGAATCTTTGCTTGTTCAGAAGCCCAGCTGAACTTGTAAGCTCATTCTGATAGGGGACGACGACTTAGTGTTCCCAGGCCCTGGCAAGCAGCCTGGAGCATTTTGCTCAGGGCCCTCCCACCAGGCTGGAGGGGGACTATGGCCAGAGAGGCAGCCAGCAGGGAGGGGCTCCCTCCATGAGGTGGAATGTGCCAGGCTCTGCGGGTCCAGCTGGGCACTAGACTTCACAAGTGCCCCAGCCAACTTTGTGAATTCTGTCACCTCTGCATTCTGTTCCCTACACATGAGCACCCATAGGAGCCCAGTGCTTTGAGGGCCTGGCACCCTGCCGAGCACTGAGTCTCCACAAGCAGAGGTCCAGGGAACTGCTTGGGGCCTAAGACTGGTCACTGGCAGAGTGGGGGCTAGTAACGCTAAAGTTTATGTCAGAATTACTAAGCTCCTCATACCTGACTCCTGGTTTTCATGGTGCTCCCTTCACTGAGGAGTCCTGGTTCTCCCTTGTTTCCCTCCCCCCCCAACGATTTATTTATTTATTTATATAAGCACTGGGCACAGTCAGAAGCGTGGGAGGGTGAGCAAATTCACCAGAGCCAAAGCGGGGAACAGAACAGGCAGACTGATGAAATACACTGCTGAGGGGAGCAGTGGGCACGGCAGGAGAGGTCTGCGCACCATGTGGGACCCTCCCTGGTATCACCGGTGCTGCAGAGGCTGTGGGCAGCTTCGCAGCCCAGCGCTCAACCGCTGCGCCACCAGGGGAGGCCCCTCCCTTGTTTCTGACAATTGACAAAAAGGTCTCTTCCACACCCAGGTCCTGGCTCTCCTCCCAGCTCCCGCACAGCCCTACCTCTCACCTCAGCCTCTCCCAGCCACATTCCCACCCGCTAACAGGAAATCAGACCTCTTTCCAGATGCCTCCCCCTCCCCACCAGCTCTCCCCCACCCCCCCCACCCCCCCAGGAAACATACACATCTTGCAGTGATTGCTTTCAAAAACGCCAGTCTGGTTATTTCACAATCCTGATTAAACCCTCTCAGCTGCCCTTGGCAAAAAGACCAAGGCCTCATCACAGATCTGCACGCTGGAGTCAGAGGCACATTCCGAGAAGCAGCCCCCACCGGGGAACCCCTTTTCTTCTGGTCTGTACCTATCCACAGACTCTCCTGAGGGGACCCACTAAAGGCTCCCAGGCCCTCTCCCATCACTGTTGTTGGTGGGGAGGGGCTCCATCTGTCCTTCCCTGACCACCAGTCTCAATGGAGCCACTGACCACAGGGAGCTTGGACCACTCGTCTTCCCCACCGGACGGGAGGTTCTTGGGGAACACGGCGTCTCATTCGCCTATCCTGGGGCGCCACACAGCTCAGGTGTATGATGGGTGCTAGCTGAATGAATTACTTTCCTCTTTTGTGTCTATTTTTTAACACATTTCCCCCGGATATACATTTTTGGAGGGTCGGGGCCACAAAGAGTATAAGCAGGTCTTAGAACTCCCACAATTCTTGGTGGGGGCCTTCTAGAGACACCCCGCCTAAGAAGTATTCAGCTGATAGAGTTCCCTCCAAGTGCCCTCCCACTCAACAGGAATTTCAACAACAGTACAACTATTGTAATAAAAGTTGCTATTAATAGTAACAAAACAACAACAGTAACAACCATAGCTTGACCCAGGAACTTACATTAAGGATTATGGACCGAAGGTGCTTCTGTGCAAATGCGTTGGCCATATCCTATTGGAGAAAATAAGCAAATATAAGGCAGGGTGGCAGGCTCACAGCTGGGGCAATGACAAGAGAGGAAGGCCACGTCCTAGCTCTGGGGCTTTTCTCTGAAATGTTTTTTTTCCTCTCAAATGAAAAGCAGGCAATGGGGAAAAAAAAATCTGACCACCAAATGCATTTTATAGACTGACAACTTCCTTTACTTTTCTTTTTCTTAGTGTAAATTAACTCAAATAAGGTCTCCCTTCCCCATGGCACAAAGCACTGCATCATCTTCAGAGAGAGGGACGCAGACTGCTCAGGACAAGACACGTGAGCTACAGGATGCGGCCGATGGACAAGGCGCGGGAGCACAGAGCGGGTGACGTTCCCAAGCCACATGCACGTCGGGGCAGACGCCACCAAGGCCGGAGGGCACCCCAGGGAGGCACTGACCCCAAACCCAGGACAGGAGTCTGTCCCAGTGCTGAGGGGGACAGACACTCTGCCACATGATTCACTTCTGAGTGGTTTAAAGAACAACGTGTTGGGTATTTTGGGGGAATTTTTCATAATAGGGTCACCTTCAGATTTTGACAGTAATGCTTTATTTATTTAGCACACTAGGGAAATAAAGTATCATTGTAAGTGATCTTCTAGGGAATGAAGCTTTAAGGGTCCTCTCAGCATCATTATTTTAACCATTCTTATGCAAATCGTCTAAAAATATATTATATACATTTCTGTATTTCTGAAGAGACCATAATGATTATAATTTAATCACTGCCAAGGACTTGGCTTCATCAAAAAGAACATCAGTTATTATTCTGTGTTGTGACATTATAATACCCTAAGGAGCTATTGAAATGTGAAGCTATTTTCCCCTAAACAAAATGGTCCCAGAATATTGTGCTTTTAATTTTTCTGACAGCTTTTCATAATTCTTCTGTCTCCTCCTTCCAATGTCAGCCATCGCTTCTTACTAATGATAATTAGCATGACTCTCCTTTCTAAACTGCTGCCTTCCTTTAATTTTATAGATAGTTCTAAATCAATGGGCCTGGGAGAGCTGTCACACCTCTCCTATGCAGCCAAATCCATGAGCTCTTGTCATTTTTCTGAGCTGAAAGGCCTTTCTCTCTCACCTCCAGATTTCTAGCCATATTCCAAATGGCTGACACTGCCAGGAACATTAAGTTTTACTTTGCATCCCCTGAGCACAATCTGGCCAGCAGAGGAGGAAGGTGGCCTAGAAACTTCTTTGAAAGCTATAGGAGGTTGGTTTGAGATGAAATCTTGCTGTGGACAGCTCACAAAGTGGTAATTGGCCAGTGGGCTACTGCTAAAACATAAAGGCCCTGGACTAAAAGCTTCTCTGTGGGGCTGGGGGAAAGCACTCATCCTTTTTCATATCCTCCCATTTCATACCCTCTCGAAAGCGCCTTCTAACCAAGAAATGAGCATCTGAACTCCCTTTTGTCAGATGTCTAAACCTTTTCAAATTCCTTCAGCCTAGAAAGCATCCAAAAGGGCATGGATTTACCTTTACTCTTTGCTACAGCAAGCCAGAAGGCGCTGCATCCTGGGATTGTCTAGATTGAAGTCACAGGCTGTTTCTGCATCTGATCTTCCCTGGCCGCACCACAGATCCACACACAGACAAGTTACAAAGGGAAGACTAAGCCACATCCCCTGGGGCAGGTGTCTCCTTAAGCCTGTGTGGGCCTCTCATCTGCCCTCCTCCCCAAAGCTTCTGGACAACGGAGATTTGCAGCACATGACCTTTGCCTGTGTCTTGGGGTTCCCAGAACATCTAGATCTGCTCATGAGATTCTCACCCAGCTTGACCTCCCCACCTGGAAGAGAGCCGGAGCCCTTTCCATACAGCGATGCTACTTACAGTGACAGGCAGGTCTAGAGGATTAAGATGCTTGTCCTGCCGGCAGAAAGCAAAAAGCACAGAGAAGCAGATGGAAGAATGAGCTTTCAGCTTACATTCAAAACAGGACTAGGAAGGAAGAGATTAACAGTGCAAAGCCATCCAAGAAAGACAAGGACAGACAGAACCACAGATGCTCCTGGTCCTCCCACTAAAGTCTATCCAGAGCTTGGTACATGATCCCGCATGAATTCCAACTTACTGAGTCCATGGTATTGACCGAGAATTAAAAAGTCTTCCCTTTGTAGAACCACTTGGGTTTTTGCCAGAGAAATCCAGAATGTTAGCGTCAGAGGGCTCTTTGAGATTGTTTGATCTGCCCCTTTCACTTAATAGACTGATACCCAGAGAGGTTAAGGCACTTGCCCAGCCAGTGGCAGGAAAGGAATTAGCCTCAGAGCTCTGGAGCCTGTTTGCTCCTCTGCCCAGCTGGTCCCTGGTTTCCTCAGTTATCAAACAGGAATCTTGTTTTTTTTTCCAAGACATCCTTGAAAAGTTAGCGGAGCATGTTGCTCCCATGTTACAGGTGGGAAACAGGTTCACAGAAGCAAGTGATTTGCATAATGTCACAAAGCTAACAGGGGAAGAAAGAAATTGAGAACCTGGATGTCTGCACATGAAACGGGCTAAGTCCCTCCGCTTTCATTTTGTTAAGTAAGGATCTCATTTGTTTTGGCCTCTTTAGCCTCAACAGTGATCTTGGTGGGTCTTTCCTTTCTTTTTCATCCTCTAATCAAGTTGTCAGCAAATTAAGGCCAAATTAGGCTTATTGCCTCTTTGTGTAAATAGGATCTTACTAGAAGATGGCTGAGTTTATCTATTGTCCCAAGGGCAAGGCGGAGCAGCTGATGTGTAGGCTAGAGGGCCCACAACTGAAAAATAGCTACTCTCCCATCCTTTGGAGGGACACATTTTCAGGCCGCTGCTCTGACCTTGGACTCCACTGTTTCCCTCCTGGTTCTCCCCTGGGTCACCTTAACAAAGCCACTCTGATGGGCTCTGGCCAGAGGGACAGAAGGAAAGACTCTCGGGAAAATGGCTGGGTCCCTGCTGTCTGCACAGCAGAGGGTAGGTGGGTGAGAATTCCTCTCTCAGAAGAGCCCAGATGAAAAGCTTGAATAGGCAGCCACAGACCTGTCGCTTGTCCTCGGGAGCCTTCAGAAAAAGTGCGTTAATCAGTGCAATGGCGTAGGTCTGAATCTCCTGGTTGGAGCTGTGTCAATGGAGAAAGAAGCAGAGGGAGATTAGGAGACTGACCGGCAAGGTGATGCTTAGAGACCAATCACATGCAGACTGTAATCAAATAATCATCAGGGCTAAGTCTCAAACACCTGGAAAGGGGCACACTCCTGGCCCAGCACTCCAGTAGTGGGATGTGCCAGAGACAGTAATCAGAGCGCAGGCCCAGCCCTGGCAGCTGGGTGCTCCACTAAAGTACCACTGAAAATGAAAGAACAGTAAGTAGCCCAAATGTCCACACCAGCAACTCTGTTCATCCATAGGAAATCTAAGCAGCCATTAAAAACCACCCCGGGGGCCTCCCCGGTGGCACAGTGGTTGAGCACTGGGTTGCGAAGCTGCCCACAGCCTCCACAGCGCTGGTTTGATCCCCGGCCACCGGGGGAGGGTCCCACATGGCGTGCAGACCCCTCCTGCTGCCTGCTGCTCCCCTCAGCAGTGTACTTCATCAGTCTGCCTGTTCTGTTCCCGGCTCTAGCTCTGGTGAATTCTCTCACCCTCCTGTGCTTCTGACTACATAAATAAATAAATCTTAAAAAACAAAACAAAACAAAACAAAAAACACCCCGGATTAGGGTAAAGGTTCCTAACCTGGGATCCCAGGGTGGGCTTAGGGTATCTGTGAATCCTAGAAGTGGTGCAGAAATTATTCTACATCTTCAACTATGTGGTATTTTTTCTAAGGAGACGAGAGCCCACAGCTATTACTGGATTTCCAAAGGCTTCTGGGATACAAAAAAGACTTGGAAGAATCTTGACATGAGGAGACGTATAGGATACATTATTCAGTAAAAGAGTCCAGGTAAATATAGTATGTATAAGAGCCCAATTTTGTTAAAAATCTGCCCAGAATCCTGAATTCCTGGCTCTCCACATGCTGTGGTAGGCACATGATATGGTGCTTTCCAGAGGGGGCTGGGCTTCTGGGTCAGCAGAGAGC
Organism: Talpa europaea; assembly: GCF_964194135.1. Taxonomy (NCBI): domain Eukaryota; kingdom Metazoa; phylum Chordata; class Mammalia; order Eulipotyphla; family Talpidae; genus Talpa; species Talpa europaea. The sequence goes on along the minus strand of NC_140078.1, from coordinate 9,336,929 downwards.
ACCGTGGCAGCTAGCGGAGGGCAGGGAGGGTCCCATAACACACAGCAGAGCACAGGACTTCTGGTGACAGCTACTGGGCCTAAGGAATGCCATGATCCTCTGACATCCTCACGGAGGCCACTGAGTACCACTGAGCATTCAAAGACAACGAAACAGAGCAGTGAGACCGAAAAACCAGAACTCGCCCTCCGGAGTTTACGTTGCCCCTGACCTCCATCCACCTTTCGGGCTTTTGGGTATCGAGAGAGAGGCTGCGGGGTTCCTAAAAAGCGACAAGGGAAAACCAGAACTGCAAATCCCTTTGTGCTTTCTTTTCCCTTGGCTCTGTGGGGAGGAGCAGGGGAGCAGAGCTGCATGTGCTGGAAATACCACTTCTGGGAGCCGTGGTGTCCCTGGAGCTGGCGGGGCTCCAGCAGCATCCTTTAGCGTCCTGCACACAGGCAAAAGCGAGAGAGAATCGGCAGAATCACCAAGCTCATTCTGAGAAGTCCAGACCCTGAGCCATGGACAAGGGTCAGAAGTGAAGGAAAAAGAATGGCGAGGAGAGGAACAGCGTTCCACACCCACCCTCTGGTTTTGTTTATTATTAAGTAGAACATTTCAGGAAGCGCTAAGCTTCTTAAAAAATAAAAACCCTACATTTACTGAATACCTGTCGCTAGGCTAGGCTTTCTTTTTTAATATTATTTGATCCTCACAATTCTGAGATGTGGGGATGATTAATTTTTGTTTAGAGATGGGGAAACTGAAGCTGGAAAAGATGGGGTAACCTGCTGAAGGCAGAGACCTCGCGTGCAGTCAAGCCGGGATCTGAACTCTCCTGCACTCACCCCTACCCGGTACACAGCACATTGCTGGTCCAGACTTAGTGTTCATCCAAGTTCATCCAATAATTACTAATTGAGCTTTTACTTCAATCAGAGCAGGGAATATACAAATGATTGGTCCCTATACCCAGAGAGCTCAAAGTTTAAAATGGAAGACATAATAGGAATTATGATGACATTCTTTTATGTCTATGTAATCACCATAGGTACAACCAGATTATCTGGCCCATCAGAGGAGAAAGCATCTAATTCTGCCTGGCACCATGGTGGTTAAGGAAGATTGAGGGAAAGGTCACTTTATCCTGAAGGCAAGGAAAGTCACAATGGATTTCAAGCAGGAGCATGACATGACCAGGTGGGAATCATAGGAGGAACTCCAGCAATGGCGTGGAAGAGGAGATGAACGCATGAACAAGCGGACCAGCAGCTTGTAAAAGCAGCACAGTAGAAAGTAGTAGGATGGGGAGACTTAACCAAGCAGAGGGCAAGAAGAGGACAGAGAGGGCAGGGGGCAGGCCCAGAGCTCTTACTCACACCTGGAGGTGAGAGATGAGCTGCCCCACAGTGATCTCCTCGGCGATCTTCTGGTACAGACTCTGGCTGTTCAGGACCATGCTCTCCAGGATGGCCAGGGACCGCTGAAGGATGGACACATCCACCATGGGCTGGCTCACGTACCCTGCAATCTAAAGCCAGACAGGGGCAAATCAGGAAGCCCAGGCCTCAGAGACCTGGACAGCCTCGGGATCTGATGCCAGCCCACGGAGGCCTCTCCCAGGCACGATGCCCACGTAGGGGCACTGTCCCCAGTGGACAGTGGCATCCAGTTTATGGCAATCCTGACCAACATGCCAGGAATTCCCTAGGCATGGATAGCTCCTTTCAAGTGGCAGTACCCAGTCAACGGTGCTGCCTCAAAATTAAAGAACTTAATCCTTTGTTTTCAAAATAAGGGCTTATGTTAAAAAGCCAAGTGTAGAAGCAGAGGATCCCACTGAACCAGGATGTCCTTTTGTGTGCATGCTCTTCTCCGCCCATACACCGCCCCCCAGACACAGGAACAGAGGAATGCTGAGGTCTTGTAACCTCTTCTCAGTCCCTTCCATAATATCTGCGACACAAGGTTACTTCACATTTGCCTGTATCTCTCTGGCTCTGGGAAATCCCCAACGTCCTTAAGTCAATGTCAGCTGAAATTCTAGGTCAGCAGATGTAGGGGAGTTCATTGGTTTCAGTTCAGTTTTCTGAATCGCCACTGCCCCTCCTTGCTCCACCTTGGCCTGTAAGTATCAGGCCATGAAATGAATGTGCTTTTCCTCTAAAGAGGAGGGTTCAGGAAGTAGGCCAGAAGACTGAGGGCTGGTACTAGCTGACTGGCTGGTGTTGTGTCAAGTCCCCCTGAGGCCAATCCCACCACGCCCACGTTCAGCTTGGTGAGCCCGGTTCCACCTTCTCAGGGCAGTTGCTAAGAGGAGCCCTGGGAAGATCAGAGCTGGAGAATGTAGAATGTGGCCTCATGGGACAGAGGGCAGATCCTCGCCAGAATGTCTGTGCTGCCTGCAATCCCACCTAAGCCTGAGAATACTGAAAACTGAGGGAGAAGAGAAAGAACACAGGAGCCTCACCTGCTTAATAAAGGTGATTGAAACCATGTCCCAGGAGACAATGCCATGGTCCATGAGTTCTAAGAAGGCAGTCAGGGTGAATGCCAGCATTTCACTGTAGCTGAGACATGCAAAAAACACACAGAATAACACAAAGATTCAGAGTCAGCGAACACAGGTGTGAAGGCACCTACAATGGGGGGGGGTTTCCATGTGAGCACCCCATGGGAAACAGGGACACGACAGCGCACACCTAGCCAGGTGAGGGGCAGGTTCCATCCAGGCATCCGCGGTTAGGAGAAAAGAGTACAAGCTCTGGGGATGGGCTCAATTCCTGTTCAACTGTTTACTGATGTGCAAATTTTATCTTTCCAAACTTTAATTTCTTCCTCTGTAAAATCGAGTTAGTCTCACTGTGTTAACCTCACTGGGTTGAGGCTCATGAGGGCAAGATGACAATGGACACAAAGCTTTTACTAAAGAGCAGCCAGAGAGTAAGGATTAAAATGCTTCCCTCCTCTTTTTATATATTTAATCCTTTATGCATCTGTGTAGTGCTTTATAATTAGCAAACTATTTAAACTTCCATTTATGAAGCATGTTCAGGCCCTTTTTCACGAATAATACTCATGACAACACAGCAAGGGATTACCCCCCTTCAAAGAGGAGGAGGAGGGGCGGCCCATCCAGTCCTGCACTCTCAGGGGATGGTGGAACCCTGGGCCAGGCAGGCGGCAGCAGGGGCTTCAGGATTCAGTGCAGCTGGAAATCCAAGACTTAAAACAAATGCCCAAGATTAGTGGGTTGGTTGGGCTGAAAATTTCAACAGCTGATCCAGAACCACCGGCTGAAAGATTTCTGACTCCCTCTCTGCTAGTTTACACTCCTCAGGCTTAGAAGGCAAATGAAACATCTGTTTATTCACTGCTGATCACGACAAGGCAGTTTCCGCCTCATCTCAGCCGGGAGGATCGTGAAGATGGCATATCAGAGTTCTGGATGTCCTCGTCCCGTGACAGTGGGTGGTGAGGAGGTGGTGAATGTGGGGTAACCTACAGTAAATACATGAGTGTGGAGGGAGTGGTGAGGGAGGGGCGGGGTGGTTAGGAACAGACGTCTCTTCTAGCGGATAATGGACAGCCCGACACTAACTGCCATGAGGCCAATCATTTCCCACAAACCAACAGGCTCTGACCTCTACCTTCCTGCTGCTCGGAACCCCTAATTTAACTCACTTGACACAGAACTGTTCTCTGCTGCCACTTAGCGCATGAGAACCCAGCTGGATGGTAAGATAAAGGACAACAGTGCTTAGACCCCTCGGGGTGGACCCTCGTGCTTGGTGCACTGCTCGATATGCAGAAGGTGCTCAATACATTCGTTTCACTGGAAATGAGAGTAAGATACCAGCAAAAGCAGTGGCTTCCTGAAGACCCTGGAACAAGACCTCAGTCATACTCACTGGGACAAGAGCTTGGTTCCACTTTCCACAAGCCGCGTCAGCACAACGATGCCCTCCATGTTGATGAACTCGGTGGCAAAGGTCACATCCGCTGAGAGCTTGGCCAGCTCCTTCATGGCATCCAGCCGGGTGTCCATGTTGGATGACTGGGTCCTCTCCATCAGCTGGCGTGCAGCCCGGGACTGCGAGACCAGGGACAAGATCTCTGCCACCCGCTCCATGCGGCAGGTGACTGCTCCGTGGAGAGCCCCAGGGCCTTTCTGGGGATACCTGAGCCCAAGGCAGAACTATTCCTTCGCACTGCTTAGAAGCTGCTAAATAAATGTTTACTGGAGCAATCAGGGAATTATCAGCAGGCCCAGGCCAGTGTATAGCTACCTGTATCCTTTCTGGGCCACTCTGGCCTGTGGAAGAGAGTGAAAGATCTGGGAGGTGACAGTGCACCAGCTGCGCAACCAGCCATGTAAGTTACAGAACGACTATCAGTCCATGGAGAAGAGGTTTCTACCAATTACAGCTGACAGACAGCAGAAGGGCTGTCTCTGGGAGGATTTAACCCTGGGAGAACCTGATGCCAGAGATGCTAAGCCAGGGTCCCTGCAGCGGATGGAGAACTTAACCAGATGATCTTTAAGATGCTTTCAATCCAAACCTGACCTTTTTTTTTTTTTTTAACTTTCTCTCACAGTCCTTATTTCTCAAAATGATAATCCTGGGAATGTCTCACAGTCCTTATCATGACTTCTCAAAGTGATAATCCTGGGAAAGTTTAAGATCATCAAGAGCTGGAAGCAGCTAATTTCAGAGTTTTCTGAAAATAGTGGCCTCTGAAGACTCACCCCCACCCCCACCCCAAACCAGCACAGGGACTTTCCTCACAGGATGCTGCCTCCTGGGGGAAACTCCGCTGGGCCTTCCTCCCGTGCGCTCAGGTCTTGCCCTGTGCTGAACATGATAACCTTATAGTCAGTGCCTCACAACTTACTGCTTCATCGTTCTCTATTTTTTGTGCTAATTTAACGTTCTCCGCCGGGAAGGAAGACCCCGGGGAGAGGAACACTCTGGTCTTCTTAATTTTTTCTGACAGTGCTAAGTTCCCACTGCTGGCCCAAGGTCAGGCCTGTTCATACCCCTCCCCCTCTGTTGCCCCTTTTATTACAAAGATGGCCCTTTAACAGCATGCTGCGCTCGATGGTACAGAAATCCTCCAGTGTCTCGACAGACCAAGGAGGAAATGTGCGCCCCGAGAAAAGGTCACAGGATAGAACGGTCGGAAGAGCACTGGTCTGCATCGCACGGAGAGACTGCCAGCTCCAAATGTTAATTTTTCCTCCCGAGACAGCATTTCTGGGCTGCTGCCTCCTGCTCCAGAGATGTGCCTCTGAGAAAGTCAACGACTCCTTGCAAGAGGTCTGTAAAACGCATCGGCACTTACATAAAAGTGAGTAATCCCAGACTGTCACATTAAATTAGCAGAGCTTGGGGGGGAGTGAAGTCCCTGAGATGAGAAGAGGTCTGAAGAGAGGGAAGCAGACAATGGAAAGAATACAGGCTCAGAGTCAGACAGACCAGGCTTTGAGAGTCGGTTCTGCCACATTTTCAGCTGTGTGACAAGGGGCAGGTTATGTAACTTTGCTGAGTCTCAGTTTCCTTGTCTGCAAAATGGGATCCTCAAGAGTACCCATCTTGAAGGGTATCTGTCAGGATTAAATGACACAGCCTGTGCAAAGTGTATACTGGATACACTTGTTCGGTAAATTTCAGCTGTTATACTCCCGTCTCACAAATGACCCAGACACTCCCTGCACCCCAAAACAGGTGCTATTGTGCCCGTCATTTTCTGGCAGTCCTCCTACATATGTCTCCAGATTCTGTCCACATCAGCCATCTTCTTTGGGGGTCAAGCAATTGAAGTAAATCCCTTCACCTGGGCTTTGGGTTCCTCTTGTCGTGACCCAGCAAGGTCCTGTTCCTTAATGACCCCTCTTTCCTGCACCTTCAACCTTCTCTTCTATCTTAATGTCATTTTATGGACACACAAAAGCTGCAGCAGCAAGCACCAGGTCTGCAGGCAGCAGGACCTGGGGAAATAAGGGGCTGGAATTCAAGGAAGACCTTTCGCTGAGAAAGAAGCTTCCTCAAATTGCTTGGGTTTTTGAAACACAGGAATGTTTCGACTCTTTTCGAAATGCATGTCTGCTCGACTCTACATCCCCAAGTCACTACCTCTCTATGCACTTCCCTTAGTAACCACGAAGATGTGGTCAACTCAAGGTCCTCCTCACCTTTCTTCAACTCAACTCATGACGATATGGGTGTCACCTCGTCACCCACCACACTGCTTCCGTGCTCACTGGTACCTCACACCTTCCAGCCAGCAAACAACCTTTTCTTTCCTCAGTTTACTTTCTCTCTTCCTCGCTGCAGACACTTCCTCTCCGGACACTCTCCCTGCCCTGAGCAGTGACTGCTTCAGGCTTGTGGTTTTCTACCCTTCTGGCTGCCTCCTCAGTAAGGAAGCAACCTTGAAGGGCTGCTCTTGCAGACACCAGGGGGTCATCTTAGATTGTCCCCTTTCCTCCTGCACCCGGCGTATCTCTGTCACACCCAGGTTACCTCCCAGCTACTCTTTCTGCCCATTCTGCCGGTGCCATTGCCATTCGCCTGCACAGGCTGTCGACATTTCCCATTAGTGTCTTAAAGATTCCTCCTACTACCAACCTTCCTTTTTTTAGCCCATCTTCACACTGTCACTGAAGTGATTTTTATAAAATATATATTGTGTTTACAATGTACCTTCCTGCAAAAATCTTTCAATGTTTCCATGTTGCCCCTGGACAAAGTCCAAGCCCAATCAGGTGCCCTCACAGGCCCTTGGGTGCCCTCACACCCAGCATCTCCCTGAATGCCACAGCCCAGCCACCCAGCGCTCCTATCCCCCCTTCCCACGGAGATGTCTCTCTGTTCAGAATACTTATTTTCTTCTTCAGTTCCTTCCTGCTTACTCGTCCACATCTGGCCTAAAGTGTCTCCTTCTCTGGGAGGGTTTTCTGGAAACTCTCAGGGTGAGCTAGGAGCTCCTTCTCTGAGTTCCCACACCTCCCTAAGCAACCTTCTCTCAAGTCCTGAGAGACGCCCTAGACTGTATTTGTTTGTTTGCTCCCAACTAAGCTATGAAAACAAATACTGACTTTTCAGCCTCCATAGTCTGTTTCTAGAACGGGTGAGGCCCACAGCAGGTGCTCGCCTGTGGCTGTTAAATAATGGGGCTGCCCAGGAAAGCGGAATACCTACCGGGGAGATGGCCAGCTGCAAGATTGTCCCATTCTTAATGTCACTGCGAGTCTGGGGCAGAAAGAGAAAAAAGTAAGCACTTCCATTTCTTAAGTGGTTGTCACTGAGACCTTCCACTCGGGCCCTTTTTCCCTGCTTGTTCCTTGGCAAAGAACTTCTAAGACCTGACTTTTCAGTCTCCATAGTCTCAGTTTCTAGAACAGGGTCAGATCCATGGTAGGTGCTGACTCCCAGGAAGTCTAGAGGGGAGAACTAGGGCTAGTCTCCCTCATCTGCCTAGGAATCAGCTCTTTACCCCATAAATGGAAGAACCCTAATTTGGCAGAGCAAGTAGTGCCCTCTCCTTGGGAGGGCCTCCTCCCTACTGACCTGCTCGGTGATGTAGAGCTGGGGGCCGTCCGCATAGCGCAGGGTGTAATACTCCGGGTTTGGCAAGGACCACCTGGCAAGAGAGAAGCAGGAGAGCCCATGTGGCCATTCCTCTGGGCTGTTGAAAGCTGCAAAGAAATACTTTTCAGTAGAATTGCTTAAGGAGTTGAGTGGTCTATCTGGAGCACAGAGGAAAAACGCCAAAGAATTAGGATGAGATGTTAAATAAAGCACTTTATCGGCCACTCGTACAGGCTGGCACCTCAGGAGGCGGGACATAGGAGGAAGCACGGTCCCAGCTGCCACCAGGAACTCAGGCAGGGCACTTCTGGATGTAAAGGAAAGACTGAAGTTGTTTGGAGATCTTAGGGACATCCTCACTGGCTCTACTTCCTGTAAGACAATGACCCCCCCCAACCCCCTCACTGGGGCCCAGCTAACTGGAGGCCTTCAGCAGGATTCCTCTCCCGGTCTGGTGGTGCTCCTTTAGTTGGTGGCCTGCCCTTGTCCAAAATGAGGGCAGTGACAACTTACCCATCACAAACTTCTTTGATGATAGATCCCAGGGGCCGTTTCTGAAAGAGAGAGAGACCCTTCACCAGCAGGCACACCGACTCATGCCTGGCTCCGCAAGGGGCTGCCAAGCAGGCCCAACCAGGGGCCCAAGCATGGACATTTTCCCTGATGGCGTCCGTTGAAGAGGACACCTTCCCTAAGCCAAGCTAACTGACCTTCCAGAGGGTGGGACTGGCCTTAGCCTTCTCACTGCTATTTCTACTCCCGATGCCAGAGGTCTTCTCCCTGAAGACAGCCTCTGCCATCATACCCTGACCCCGCTCCTGCATCGCAGCTTCTCATCTCGGGAGCTTACCTGGTCGATTTCAAGGAGCTGAGCATTAGCACCTGGCCACTCGATGGCCACTTTGACAATGTCTGATGGCGGAGGCATCGTTTCCAATGGGCCCTGCTTCCCCAAGACACACACACAGACACCGCTGCCTGGGAAGAGAATCAGCAAGAGGGGGGTGGGGCAGGGAGGGGAGTCACTCAGTTTGCCTTCATCATCCCCTTGCCAATGATTCTGAAGACTCAGAAGATAGACAGTGTCCAAAGTAACACCTGGAACTACATGGTTGGAATTTTTCTAGATCACCCCACAACCTCTTGGCTTTCTGTCTCTTTAGAGTAAATCAGCAAGGAGAAATGGGACGGACCTATCTATCAGTTGCAGATCAGCCAGGAGCGAGATCTGCCAATGTGACCCCTCAGTGTAAGGGTCGAGAGGACTCCGCGGTAGAAGAGCATATTTACTGCACACTCCTGTCTTGGGACCTGGAGGAGACGCATATGTTCTGAGGCAGATAAGAATAGACACAGCCTTTTCTTGGTTGAGCAGTCAGCTGAAGGAGCCAGCCGCTCCTGCCTGCAGCCATCCCAAGATCCCGGTGTCAGCAGGGCCCGGCCACATGCTCCCTTGCCGCCTCCCTAGTTACTGCTGCTGCTCCTTCCCCCTCAAAGGACACAATGTGGAGCCTCATTTGTGTGGGATGAGGCGAGTTCAGAAAACTGGGAAGAGAACTGGGACAGGAAATGCTATTTTAGTCCCTCTCGCCGAGGGCAAGGGCTGCTGAGAGCTCCAGGGCAGGGAGGAGAGGAGCCCCCCACACCAAGGCGCTTCTCCGGGAGCACGGGCTTTGGAGGTACCTCTGGCCCCCTCCCCCCGCTTCTCTCCGAAATGAAGAATAAATCATTTTGAACAAGTCTGGAAGATGGGCCCATGTGACTGGTCTCCTAGGCAACCAGCCGAGCTTAGTGGTACTCCAAGCAGTAGCTAAAGCGTTTTCTCTCCAAGGTCTGATGAAGGGAAGTCACTCGGCTGATGGATTATTTCAATGTATATTTACACGACTTGCCTACAGGTTGAGGAGAGCCTCTCTCTTAATGAAAAAGACCTTTCTCCTGCGTCCTCCAGATTTAACCACTCAGCTGCAATTGCTACCCGATGGAGACCGCCCGCCTGCCCAAGAACACGCCGTGGAGCTGTTGCTAAGCTGTCACCCATGCACCGATCAATCTTTCAGCCCAACCACAGATGTCACTTCTCACCATCTTTGGTATAAACCTCTTTGGTGAAAGGGTAGAGAAGTCCCTTCCCCTAAACCCACAGGTCTCAGAAAAAGGGGAGGCTTCATGACCATTTCCTGATGAAGCTGCCTGCTTCACAAGGCAACTGTCAAAAGGACAGTATTTCTGAAATGCGACAGTGTGAGAGAGATGGTTTTTGAGCTGCTTCCACTGCTGTTGAGTTCTCCCAGCGGCCTCACAAAGTAGGCAGAATAAGGTTATCATCTCCACTTCAAGATGACAAAACTGGAGCTTGGAGGTGGGTTTAACTGCCCAGGTTCACCCAGCGAATAAGCAGCAGAGGAGACAGAACCAGGACTGACTTGGGCGGTGTTCTTCCCTCCTCCCGAGCCCACCTGAGTTTCTGCTCATTGCGACTAAATCACACCTAACGGCGCCGAGGGGGCTGCCTGCGGCCCGAAGCCCTACCACTTCTGCAGCTCCAGGCAGAATTGGTCCTGTTCCCAGACACAAACCTCTGAAAAGAAACTGGTCCCATCAAACAACGTCTAGTTGAAACGCTCTGCTCCGGGGACACAGCAGAGCTGGGTGCTACCACGAGCCCCTGGCTGCCTGGGCAGGCATCTGTATCCAAATCGGCCGATCTGCCATAATTAGGAGATGTGACCGTGCAGCCGTGAGACGAGTTCTAAGCACTGACAGGTTTACATAGAGTAAAACACGCAGCACTTAAGCATACATGTGCGTGCACACGCGGGAATATCTGCTCATGCACACACGTGCCTCCCTGTTACCAGCGCTCAGAACAAGATTTGCATCCCCAGAAAATCCCTTCGCAGCTCCTTCCAGGCCACCCACCACCCCTGCAAGAAGCTTCCTAACGGCTTCCATCCCCGTGCCTTGGGCCGGCCTGTCCCTACTTCACACCCGCTCTCACAGGGCTGGGAGCACGGCTCTCACACCATTGGCTCTTTGTTCTGTTTCTGCTTCAAGGAGACAGTGCAGGCACAAAAGGAAGAACGCTGGCCTGGGACGCTCCCTTCTGAAGAAAGTGACCGGACTCGCTCTCTGCTGGTACTGAAGGAGCCTCTCCCCAGCCCCGCCACCTTAGCTGGGCTACTCTAATTCTTCCTCTTGAGCTTAAAGGCCCAGTCTAAGGGCACTGGCGGGCCCCAGGGGTGGGGCAGAAAGGTCGCAGCGTCAGAGCAGGTACCGCAGTGAGCCCTCAGAGGAAGCTGCTATGCGGGAAGAATCAGCATCGGGTAGACAATGGAAGGCCAGAAGCCTGAACCACCGCTCCACGGAGAGACGTAAAGCCCACAGTCTGCTGACTCTGCAGGCTCCCCGGCGGTACTTCGCAAGGGGGGCTGCCTGCTGTCCCCTCACCTCCTGCCAACAAACCGCCTTTAAATCAAACCAGCCTGTGTTTCTGCTCATGGCAGCTAAAACTTAGCCTCCATCTCAGATCAGCCCCCAAATGGAGAGACCTCTTCAATGGAGATCTGATCAGACAGCAGCGTGCGGGGCATGGCGGCACTGAGCAGGCCCTTAATCAACACCTGCTGCACAATGAAGCTCAAACCCTTCCAGGTAATCTGGTTTGCTTAAAACAGCCCAGTGATGTGGGGACTTCACAGGAGCAACGTACGTGCGTGGCAGGCCCAGGCTGTGCAGACAGTCTGTTCGGAGCTGCCCCATGTTTCCACACCATTGTAATAGTTGATGCTCGCAAGTACCCTAGAAAGCACCCCCACCATTTTACAGGAGACCCAATGGGAGCTCAAATGACTTCAGCGACTTGGCCTTTCAAAGCATCCTTCCCACCCCTCCAGCCCCATCACTCTCCAAGAGAGACAGAAATCACCCGAGCACCGGACCTCAAGGTCTTAGGACTTCAAAGTCAGCTCTCCTCTCAACAGTGTTTCTTTGATGCCGCTGATTAACCCGCTCACAATTACACGGTGCTGAGGCACTGCTGTTCTGAGGGTTTCATGTATATTAATTTATTTAATCCACACAGCAACCCCAGGTAGTATATCATTATCCCCTTTTACAGATAAGGAAATGGAGACACAGAAATGTCAAGTCCACGCTCAGCCTCATAATTAAGTGGCACAGCCTGGATCTGGGCCAAGACTGGTAGTGTCTGAAGCCACATGAAAGTGGGTAGTGCTCTACCTGGCCCACGGCAGGTGGTGATGGAAGTTTTTGGTTTGCTGTGCCAAAGCAGACTGAAGTCAAGAGGCGCATGTAACAAAACTCCCTTCTTTTAACAGGTAACGAGACCCCGCTGCCTGACCAAGGCAATCCATGCCTCCTCCTGTGGCCTTGAGTCCTTCACAGTCTAGCCAGATCTCCCTGGACCACCTGTTATGTAAATGAAGGGGGCCACATTCTCCTCTGACTGATCAGAAAGTTCCTATTCAAGCAGTAAAGCCCAGCTCAGACATCACGTCCTTTCTGTCCCATTCTTAGCTTCCCTCTGTCCCCATCCCTTCATCTAGCAAAATGAGGTAGGACAGGGGCCTCTGTGTCCTCTGCATTCTGGTCACGCCTCCACCAAGGCTCCTGCCCAATCCACTGTGTACTCACACCTTTCCCTTCTTCACCAGCCCCACCTCCAGGGCAGTACAGCCCTGCGGTCTCTCTACCTAGCAGAGCGCTTAGCTCAGAGTCAAAGCCGGGTAAGCACCTGTATCTGCTCAAATCCAACTTCCTCAACTCCTCCCAAGCAGGGCTGGCTCTGACTGCAGAGGGACTGGCATGAATCGTTCTGGTTGTCTAATGTCCCCTCCATGTCCCACCACCTTCCAAAGATCCACTGTTTCCATTACTTAAAGTTCTATATTCATACCTAACATTAGAACACATCTCACTAGGAAATCAGATCTGGCACCCCCGACTCTAATTGAAAGAGAGAGGAAACATCCCTCTGCTTTTCTCCCCATGGAGACATCAGGAGATGGGAGGGTGGAGTAAGTCTCCTGATATTTCCAAGATAAAGGATTTCCTTGTGGGGAAACCCTTCCAGCACTTATTTGCTTACTCTTTTCATTTTCGAAAGGAAGCGGAAATTAGGTCTAAGCAATCCAGTAACATTGCAAAATTCTCAGGGTTATTAATAGCCTCTTACTCCACCACTAAGCAGCACTATAGAATTCAACCACAGACAGCCAGGACAGGGAGCTGTAGTTCCATGCCCAGGCCCAGGAGGCCAGGAACTAATACACCCTTTCCAGAGCGAACCCCTCTACCTAGTAACCTCCCAACCCGTGGCGCATTACAGAGACGATGATGATTCCGCAAACTCAAAATGCCTCCAACAGGAGAGAGACACAAGTTGATCTGAAGAAGATAATTTCACTGTCAGGCATGAGATTGTATGTCCAGGTTTTCAGAGGCAAAGCTGGGAAAATAACAGACAAGTAGGAAAGTCAGTGTCTCCACTGGCACATCCTCTGAGTGGCTTCCAGAGGTGGACCTCCTGTTACTTAAATGAAGGAGGCCACGTTCTCCTCCGACTGACCAGCAGTGCTCCTATTTCAGCAGTAAAGCCTGGCTCAGACATCACTTTCTTTCTGTGCCATTCCTGGCTTCCCTCTGCTCAGAACCTTACACAGGGGGCCTCCCCTGGTGGCACAGAGGTTGAGCGCTGGGTTGAGAAGCTGCCTGCAGCCTCTGCAGCACTGGTTTGATCCCCAGCAGCTGGGTGAGGGTCCCACATGGTGCGCAGAACCTTACACAGGGCCCTGGAGCTTTTCAATCACCCTTGTGGCTGCTCCAGCAGAGCAGATTCTGCAGGCAAGATGGCCCATCTTAAGAAAGGAAGTGAAAGATGATCTCTTTCCATTAGTAAGGAATTCAGAATGAAGACCACAAGTTTCCGCTCCCTCCTCCCCCCTATGCTTTTAAGGATAAGGATTGAGGGTGCTTTTGTTCTCTACCTTTGCTTTTGATTCTGTGGAGAAGACTTGGGTGAATTAGGTTTTTGTTTCTACAACAGAACACACCACATCAGGAAGGCAACCAGCAGTCACACCCTCCTTCTAATCAACACCACCATCTCAAAAGAGGTTCTCCCTCTGATTCTTCTCATCTCAGACATGACTCAGCTTCCCTTAGTTCAGACCACAGAATGAGGATGAGGCTCTAAGGGACAGTTGAGGGGGATATGGTGGGCAGAGATTCAGATTGCAACGAGTACTAGAAACGCCAAGAAGGACCATCACTGGCTTCTCCTCCCCACTGGTCCCAACAGTGGCTGAGGGTTCTCCTGTTTGTTGGATCCTGGGTGGATCCCAAGACTCATAGGTTAAAAGTCACTCACTTAGGTAGAGCCTGAGGTATGCTGAGCAGAGTATGGGAACAGAGGGACTGCCAGGGCTTCGGCCCCCAATACCTAGGTTAAAGGGTCCAGGCCTCCACTCGTCCTGCCCAGAAAGCTGGGCAGGCCCTACACTGACAGATGGAATGAACCCTGCAGCAGAGCCTGGGCTCGGTCAGTCCCACCTCGACTGGCCTGCAGACTTGTTACCCTGGGCGGGCCAACTACCGGCCTCCAGGGCCTCCACATCCACACGTTTGCTTGCTATTATCCCTTCCGCTCTGTGCCAAACTTCTCAAGCTTTTAAGTCACAGCTCTGCCCTCTCATCTAGGCCATCATCTCTACACACTGCCCCAGTCCCACTGACCTCTGGTTGCCCAGGAGCAATTTTTTCTCTTGCAACTGGACGTGCTCTCTGCACACCTGGGCACTGCAAGACTGCACGCTGTCACCCTCTCCAGTTCAGACCCAAGGTTGTTGGGCAGGTCACACACATGCAATCACACATGCTGAAGTCTGAGACACAGACTCTAGACCGTGGTTCTCAGCTCGGGTCACAACCTCTACACCCACCTGCTCAACTCCCCTGCAATTCTCACCAATGGCCAGGACTGAGAGCCACAGCCCAGCATCATCAGCAACCTGGCGTGGACACCCCAGCTACTCCTCCCCAGCCTGCAGCACAGAACCTCCCACACAGCTGTGCCCGTGGAACCCCACACCGAAAATATCCTCCAAGGTGCCCCAGACACAGAAAACCCTCCATCATCCAATCCCTAAGTGCAGTAATGGAGGAGGGAGACTTAGAAGGGGTCAGTGTTTACAGAAACAAACTGAGATGGAAAAAGCACAGGAACTTTAGGAAACTTTCCCTTCAGCAGGCTACAGGGCTGCAACAGGACAGCAGCCTTGTGGGGACCCGGGGTGTGGGGAGGGAAAGAGTCCTGGGTTAGCACTGAAATCCCAGGCTGTGGGCCTGATTCTCAATACTGACCATAACAACACAGCATTGTTCTTGCTCTTGCAGTAAAATCAGGCCAAGCCCTTGCATTTTATAAAGAAGGGAGCTAAGAGCTCCAGAAACTGCCAAGGCCAAAAGGACAAAAGGCCTAAGGCCCCACCCCCACCCTTGGGTCAGCTCTCCCCTACAGCACCGGAACCTGGACTCTGCAGCTCTGCACAAAACTCTCTGGACCTCAGATCCTGACCAATGGGAGGAGGTTTCCAACCAGACCTTGAATGAGGCAGTTAAAGGCTTGTGCTCTGCAGGGGGGCAGACCAGGATCTGTATCTCAGCTCTAACAAACTTTTATCTGTACAATGGGGGTTTCAATCAGTCCCAGTCTATGACTGAGCATTACATGGGATGCCTGGCACAGACTGAGCAGAACTTCAACCGTGTGAACTTGCAGAAGTTGCAAAAACCAGGTAACACGTAGGGCATACAAAAGACCTACGTGCCAGGCTGACGTCTATCGATGCTAAAATGAGAGCAGAAATGTGAAGGTAATCAGGGAGAAAAATGGACAGAAAAGGCAGAGCACTGTAGCAGATGTCCCACCCCACCACCAGTTCCAGAGCAGTGGCCAGCATAATGCTTGGTACGTGGTAAGTGCTCAACAAATCTTTTCTAGTGACTCAAGTACAGCCAGCATGCCTGGGGGGTCATATATCCTAATGCTCAGGCAGTTAAGCAGACAGGTAAATAAATAAGGGTGTCTATGTAGGGGCCATGGCAAGCTGCAAAGAACGACCAGCCTGGAGTTCAAATTTAACATGTTAAAGCACATCACACAGCCTGGTCTGGAGAGCCACTTTGTAGCCTCTGGCTTATCACGGATTCTGGTTCTTCATCAATGTCTTGCACTTTGCCTAACCATCCTGTGATCTGGTCTGGTCTTTCAAGCACACTGTGAGCATCCTGAAGATGAAGGTTGTGACTTAAAAGTCCCAAATAACGTAAGTAGCCTAGAACAGGCTGGCCTCACGGTAGTGAGGGCCTCACTCTGAGCAATTTCTGGACTGAACAGCCAAACTGATGAACTCAAGGCCTGGATTCCCAGGATCTTGGAGATCCTGGGATCTACCCAGCTCCTGGGACCAGGCTGAGTTGGTGCACACTGTGCTCAGCTGCGGAGACTGGGCGAAAGAGAATGGATCTTGGAGCTTTTCCTTCAACTGCATCAAATATGCTTGTTCCTGAGCCATGTAGGCAGGTGGCACTGATGTATCCAGACACATTCTTTTGACGTGGAATAAGTAAGAATATGCTATATATAGAATATGCTATATATCCCACTGTTTTCAGGAAGTTTAGACCTCACTTTCTGTATCCCCAAATTTCCCTGCTAACTCCTAGAAGCATGCTGTACAGAAAAACTAGACTCTGATTAACAGATGGGGATTCTGGTCTTAATTCTGCCTCCTCTATAACCAAACTAGGATGATCACTGGTGGGCAATGTAACTTATAGGAGCTTCATGATTTTGATTACTAAATGCAAATAACAATAATAAGCTCAAAAAAACCTGTAGGGATTAAATGGCACAGGTTAGTGTCAGGCACTTCACAGCTCAAAAGGGCAGCCCCCAGTCATGTGTAGCCATCGAACACTTGAACTGTGCCTCTTAAGAATTGAGCTGGGCTATGTAAGTGTGAAACCCATATCAAAGACTCAGATTGCACACAAAAATGTGCCATATCTCTCCAGTAATGTTTTCATATTAATTATATGTCCAAATAATATTTTGGGAAATACTAGCTTAAATAACATATATTACAAACATTAATTTCACCTGTTTCTTTTTACTTTTTCAATGCGGCAACTAAAAATAATTTAATCATATGTATGGCTTGCATTATATTTCTACTGGACAGCATCACTTTGGCATAGGGTGTGGCACACAAAAAGTACTCCAAAGTTAATTTTCTTTCCCCACAGGCAGACATCAGAAACCACAAGTGACACTTCGTTTCTCCTCACAAATCCCTGTCCTCTATTCACTTATTCACTGGCACTTACAGTGCCAGCCCTGTGCAAGAGGCAGGAGACACAAAAGCAAAACCAGACACTATCCTCTTCCTCATAGATCTTATTAATATTGTCACAAATGTATGCAGAACTGCAGCTGTGCAAGTTTCTGGATGGACATGGGGTGATAAAAGAGGGGATTTGTTTGGTGGGGGACACACACAGGGGCCAGGAATGCCTCCCCAGGAAGTGATACTTGAGTGGTAACTTGAAGGATGAAGAGCAATTTCGGGGCTCAACCAGGAGAAGTGTACAGACGGACCGCCAGAGCCTGGTATGCAGAAGGAAGCAGGGGGCGTTGAGCAAGAGGGTCTATGAGACCAGGGAGAATACGTGGGACCTGGGGGAGGTTCGGGGCTGACTCCAGGGGTACAAAGCCGGGGCCCGTTTTAAGCAGAGGTCGCAGATCTGATCTGCATTTTGGAAAGCTCCCTGGGCTGTGGTGCAGGCAGCGGGAGAGGGGCCCCGGCGCCCGTGGGCTGGACAGTCCGGGCGCTGCAACAGCCCCGGCCTGAGGCGAGCAGCCTGGACGAGTGGGCGGCGGTGGGGATGGAAGGGGGAGGCCTGGGGGCCACGGAGCCCACCCGATCGGCAGGGGCGGGGCGGGGGGTGCTGAGTGGCGCGTGGCCAGCGGCGGGGCTGGGGGCGACTTCCAGAAAACCCGCGGGGCCCCCGACTAGCGCCCCAGCCCCAGCCCCTCCCGCCTCCCCCGGCGTGCCCGCGCCCCCGGGCTCCAGCCTCCCACCGCCTCCCTCCGGCCCAGCGCGGCCCAGACCCCGCTCCCCGCGCCCGGCCCGCCTCCTGCCCCCGAAGCCGGACCCCGAGCCCCTTCCCGCCCGGAGGCCCCGGCAGGGCCGCGACCCCGCGGGAGCCCCACAAGCCCGGGGAGCAGCCCAGGCCCGCCCTCCCCAGCCCCGCCGCCGCCGCCCGGGCGAGGCAGGACGCGGCCGCGGGCCCCTCCCCGCGCCCCCGGCCCCCCTCCCGGGGCCCGCCGCGCCCCGCCGCCCGCGCCCCCCACTCACCAGGGCGCCGACCTAGGCCCAGCTCGCGCCCCGCTCCGCCGCGGCGCCTGAAACCGCCCCGCCCCGCCCTCCCGGGACCCCGCCCCACGCAGGCAGGCTCGGCCTCCTATTGCTCTGTTTCGCCGTCGCGCTGAAGCCTCTTTCCTCAATTGGGCTGTTTGCGTGTCACTCAGGAAGGGGCGGGCCCAGCTGCCGGGAAAACGCCGACGGGCCCCGCCCCCGGAGGCCTCTTAAAGACACAGGCTGCGCGGTTCCCGCGATCCCGGCTCCTCGCGCCCACCCTCCCCGGGCGGCGGGGGCTGCGGGGACCGGGGTTCTCAGCAGCAGCTGCAGGTCACATTTGGCCCAGCCTGGGATTGAAGGAAAAGGCGTTGGTTCTTTGTGACAAATCAGAGGTTCTCAGGGCACAGTTGTCCTCCGGCGGCTCCCGGCTCCG
Organism: Talpa europaea; assembly: GCF_964194135.1. Taxonomy (NCBI): domain Eukaryota; kingdom Metazoa; phylum Chordata; class Mammalia; order Eulipotyphla; family Talpidae; genus Talpa; species Talpa europaea. Next base: position 9,318,474 of record NC_140078.1, on the reverse strand, counting down.
TGCCCCGCAGGCTTGGACGCGCGCCCGACGGGGGGGTAGCTGAGGTTTGGGGGGCCGAGTGGGAGGTGACAGTCGTGGCAGAGGCTCTGAGCAGCCGCGCGGCTGCTCACCACCGAGTTGGAGCTAATTATACCGGCACCCAGGGTTGACCGTGGGCGCCGAGCAGAGGCAGAAGGGTACAGCTCAGCTGTGCTGCTGGTAGGGACCCGTGGGAGGTGGCATTTCGTCACCACACCTGCGGAGGGAACGGCCCGGGGCGCCCTGCCAGCGCCCCCCTCGTGCCAGCGCCCCCCTCGTGCCAGCTCCCGCACAACCACCTGCGTGGAGGTCTGAGGCTGACCCCCTGTGACAGATGAGGAAACTGGTGATGGAGAGGCCCAGCCATCCTGCAACTGGTGATGGGCAGAGCAAGGTGTTTGCCCATTTTGTCCAAGAAGATCATGACAACAATTCGGGGAGAGGGGTATTTTGTTGTCTGTGTTATAGATACTCAGCAGAGAGACTGAATGATGACTGCCATTTCTGTGGCACTTCACGGTGCAAAGTGCCTGCAAAGCAGTTTTACATATGTTGTTTCATGCCAGCCTCAAGACGATTTTTGTTTGTTCTGTTTTCTGGTGAATAAATGATACCCAGGGAGGTTGAGGCTTAGTAACTGCTAACAACACTACAGCCCTTGCAAGAGGTGGTCAGCAAACTTCGCATAAAGATCTACGGAGTAGATACTTTAAGTTATAGAGATTTTGAGTTATATGGTCTCTCACAAATAAAGTTACTGTTGTAGTATGGAAGCAATCATAGACAATATATAAACTTATCTGTGTGACTGTTCCAATAAAACTTTATTTACGGGCCTCCCCGGTGGCGCAGCGGTTGAGCACTGGGTTGTGAAGCTGCCCTCAGCCTCTGCATCGCCGGTTCTATCCCCGGCTGCTCCCCAGCCACCAGAGGAGGGTCCCACAGGGCACGCAGACCTCTCCTGCCGCCTGCTGCTCCCCTCAGCAGTGTACTTCGGTCCTTCTGCCTGCTCTGCTCCCTGCTCTGGCTCTGGTGAATTCTCTCACCCTCTTGCGCTTCTGACTGTACCCAGTGCTTGTATAAATAAATAAATAAATCTTTAAAACAAAAACTTTATTTACAAAAATAGGGCTTGGCCAGTGGCTGTAGTTTGCCTGACCCTGATCTACAGCATTTTGCTGGATACTAAAGCCTCTTCTAAACCATTGCTTTGAGAGATCCTCACAGGCAAGCCTGTTATTATTCATACTATTGTTTTTATTCATGTATTTATGAACACATTGTTATTGTCATCAATAATGTTGCTAACATGGGCCTCCCTGGTAGCACAAGGGGTTAAGACGAAACCTATGAAGCTACCCTCAGCCACTGCAGCACAAGTACTATCCTCCCCACCCCCCCATGCCTTTGCGATCCTGATGATGTGTTGGAAGGTGAGAGCATCGTCCCACAGAAGGTATCGGGGCTGCTGAATGATCACATGGAGCAGAGACTCCTGGAAGGTTCATACTTTCATGTGAAAGAGAAATAGTCTTTGTTCTTTAAGTCACTTTGCGGGGGCAGAGGAGGTTGACTGTTAGAGCCAGTCCTGCACCAGCTCGAGGGTGCAGGACCAGTGGCACTGATCACCAGGCGATGCTGACACAACCCAGAGAGTGAGCAGCTACTTAAATGCTGTGCCCAGTACCTCCCTTGCCTCACCCTTGTCCTGACCCTGCTCAGTGCACATTTACCCAAGAACTGAATCATTCCTGTTACTTTACAAGACTTTGTCTTATTTTCCCCCGATAGTCCAACGCAAGGTCTTTAACTGCAAGTGTCAGGAAATAAGTCCGGCTAACTTTAGCACAGAAGGAGCTTATTGGCAGGCTAGTGGCTAATTCACAGAGGCGACAGGAAACTGGAGAACTAGCTGACAGAAGGACAGAGACTGACAGTGCTTTGGTGGTTAGGTGGCCCCAAATGAATGACTCAGTCCCAGGCTTTCCCCTTCTTTCTTGATCAGATCTTTCTTACATCAGAGTCAAAATCCCTGGAGCAATATCCAAGTGTCAGAACTCAGGTAACATGCCCTCCCCTTTGCTAAGAAGGGTGGGCCACTTGATAGCACCACCAAGAATAGACAGGGAAGAATTCCAGGTCCCTTCACTTCACCCCCAGCTGCTGCCCTTGGACAACTGAGGCCAGGTCAGGCAGAAGTACCTGAAGCGGAATGTCATGATTACATGAACCCAACCCTGTGTTGGGGACATGGTAGAACATCACAGTTAAGATCAAGATCCCTGGATTCCTAATTGAAACCACAAAAGCTGAGGGGCAGATGTCACTGTTGGTGGGTTCTCATCTACATGCTCACACTGCAGCTGCAGGATATAACTCGGGCTCAGGGTGCGGCCAACAACAGAGCTTATTTACAAAGAGGTCAAAGAGATAAAGAGAGTGGGAGAAAGGAAAGAGTTAGAAATTGGGCACTGGTGTTACAGCCCTTAGAGAGGTAGGCCAGTGGCAGACAGCTCTTTTAGAGGGGATGTCAGGGGTCTATGCACCAGTGTATACTCTTTCGGGGATGCCAGGCGTGGGCCAAATGGCACTGATCACCAGGCGATGCTGGAGGCAGAGGCAGGAGCAGAGGTGAGGCAACAGTTTGGAGTGGAGATCAGATGTGATGGTCTCAACAGTCTGCAAAGGTCTATGAAGGTCTTTCCAGGAGTCTGTCTGGACGAGTCTGTTTAAGCCAGGTGAAGCCTTGTTTATGCCCGCTTAAGGGCACTGGCCTTTCAATCCTGATTGGCCATTTTACTTGATTGGCACCAGAACGAGCTCAAACCTGATTGGTACTAGTGAGATTTTGCACCTAGTTGGTCCATTTTCAATACCGCACAGGTTTCAAAACAAACTGCACCAGCACTGAGTTGGATGGTCACCAGAAGGGCGCCTCTGACAGAATCAAGCAGAATCATCCCTTGTGTGAGTCACTAGATCTCTCTGTGCCTCATCTCTTATACAATGGGGACCAGAGTTATATCCTGCAGTTGGAGTATGAGCATGTAGGTGAGAACCCACCAACAGGGACATCTGCCCCCCAGCTTCTGTGGTTTCAATTAGGAATCCAGGGATCTTAACTGGGGTACTATACAGTGAATGTACAGCCCTTCACACAGTGCCTGGCACTTAATGAGCACTCAACAAATGGTGGGTAGTGTAACCATTAGAGTAGGTCTTCAGCAAGTATTTAGTGGGTGAGTAAATTATATTGACCATTTTGAGTTCCTCTAAAATCACATTTGAAACTGGAGCTGAAAGACTCCTCCCAGTTCTCTAATCCATTGACCTTCCACATTTGCATGGAGCCCCTTGGGGCTTCACTTCCTTCCTTATCTGTCTTAGAACCCTGGTCTTTGTTGAAATCCCTCAGTGTTGGCCCCCAACTCCTGTGCTCCAGCTCTCTGCATCTGCTCACCGAAGAGCTCAGATCTGCCTGGCCCTAATTTACCACCTGGTCCACACCTGTGCCCAGCAACCGATGGGGTCACCCTAACTTCGTGGCTGTCCCTGCCTACCCACTCCCACCCACACAGAGGCTAGCTGGCATCTTCTCTCTCCTTCCACTCTTCACTCTTCATTGATGATGTTCTTATATCACTGGCAAAAAATGAAAGACAAAACGAGGAGAAAACGATCTCGTCCCCTATGGCCAAGTCCATCACCAGCCTCCCTGCATCAGCGCCTGAGTGCTCAGTTTCTCTCCTATGACCATAAACACGCCTTCCCTGGTCCTCTGTAAAGGCAGCCCCTGTGGTGTATGTTAGATTTCGTCTTGTCTCGCGCAGAAATCTTGCTTCTGAAGTATCCCCTCTCCCGGGCAACATCAATGCTTGTCTTTTCCATCAGCATCCACCTTTGCTGTAATATGTTCTTTAGAGCAGTGGCGGCTTAGAGAGACAAAATCTTCACCATGGTCTATAAGATCCTGCATGGCCTGACTCTTACCTGCTTTGACTTACTCTGTTTTACTCCCCCACCCTCCCCCACCCTGCTCACTCTGCTTGAGTCTTACAGGTCAAAGTACTCACTCCTCAAACACACACTTTCTTCCTACCTCTGTGCCTTTGCACTTACTCTTCCCTCTCCTGGAGTGCCCTTCCCTCTGAGTACCAGGCGGCTCACACCTTCACTTTACCGGGTAGTGCTCTCACGTCCCCAGGCAAGTCTCCCTGATCACCCTATCTCCTCTAACTCAGGCCCTCCACCCCCCACTCTGCTCTTTTATCTTGTTCATAGTACTGGATGTCATCTTTTTCTTTTCTGACTTCAACATGAGTGGTAAGCTCCACAACGCAGAGATGCTGACTATCTTGTTGCTGGCTGCTTCCCCAGGACCTAGAGTGTATCTGGTACATGTGCATGGTGAATATCTTATTTTCTGCCCCGTTGAATAGACACATACAAAGAAATGGTGTGTAAATGGTGGGTCTCTATGAACTTGACTCATGTTAGGGTCGATTCTTTGTAAGTATGCAATTATTGTTGAAACATAATCCTTGCCACCACACCAAAAGGCTTTCTGATACAGTGGCTCATAAATGTCAAAACCTACATTTGTCTACTAAAAGAAATAGAATCAACATTTATTATGGGTCTCCTATGTGCCAAGACTTCTGTCCGGGACCGTTGTAATGTTACCTCATGGAAAACTATCCAGTTTCCATGGCATATTAAAGAGCCCATCTTACAGATGAGGAAGACTGACGGTTGTAAATGCAAAGGAACTTTCTAAGGCCACACAGCAAAGTCAATGTGACTTCAAAGCCCACATCTTTCTCTTTATACTGTTATAGGGTATGGCGAGGAATACCCCAGAATCCCCAAACCTGCCTGCTCTAAACAGGTTCTGCCATCCACTGCATCAAGACAAAACATATAGACCTTTCATGGAAAGGAACTTTAATACAGTTAGTGTACAATACAAAAAAGACAAAGAATATAGTTTCCAAATCAAGCACCCAAAATTACCCGACCCCTCGTGGGTAAAAGTCCAGCCAAACAGGATTGGCCCAAAGCAAGGCCCAAAAGCTTGCCACAAGTCTAAAGCACCTTCTGGCAGGGACCCATGGAAAAGGGTAAAAAACAGCTAGACAAGTTTGGGAGGAAAAGAGCAAACTCAAAATCAAGATAAAAGCTGCCATTGTTAACCTCCCCAAGGGTCTCTCACCACAGCTGTTTCAACCACTCCAGGACCAAGAAGCAAGAGCATGTCCCTCTGCTCCAGGTGCCTCTTTCAGGTCTCCTTCCTGCTCTCCATCCTGCTTCCTTCCTTCTCCAGTCTACTCTCCAGCCTCTTCTTCCTCCCTGCTCAGCTCCTCCCTCCCTTGGGTGGAGCAGGGACCCTGGAACCTCCCCCTTTCCTGGGGACCACCATCTTACAATACTAAGCACTGGAAACAATCTGGGCATTTCATTCTTCAATTCACTTATTATGCCTGGATAGATGTGAAACTTTGTTCTAAGGTCTTTACATGATTCATCCTTTGACCCTCACATTCCTTTAAGGTACATACTCTTATTACCTTTACTACACAAATGAGGAAACTGAGGCACAGAGAGGTTAAGACATTTGCCCAGGGATATTTGAGGGGCAATAAAGTTAGTATTCAAATCCAATCAAATTTCAAAGCCTGGGTCTTTTCTGACACATTGGTCTCCCTTAAGAGAACCCTCTGCCTCGAATAGAAAGAGAAGAAAAATGACTAAAATGGGGGAATAAAGTATCATTAAGAAAATTCATGGTGACTTGGTTCTTTAAGTGGGAGGCAAAGGGCAGGAGGCAGACAGCCAGTCTAGCATTGGCTTTTGCAGGTTGGGGGTTCACATAACTCACGATAACTTAATTTGCCAAGATTGTTCTTCCAGGAACTGGGGCTTGTGGTGTCTTTGTGTGAGTGGAAGCAGAAAGAGGGGCGGGGGACCTCGGAGACCAAGACAGTGGCGAGAAGTCAGCTGTCAGCCCCAGCGGGGATGGGCTCCACCGCCAGTGTGAGACCAGCGCGACCTGCTGGCCAGCAGGTCACAGGCCCAAATCTCAGGTTCTCTGTGTGTTGGAGCTTTGGGGAGCATATTCAACGAGATTGCAAAATCTAGCACACCCAGTCAATAAAGCTAATAGGCACGACTTATCAAGATAACATTAGGGTAGGGGCCAGGCACTGTTTTAAGAATTTTACATTAATTTTATTCACATATGCATCTAATTTAAACTTCAACTCAATCTTCTGGAGTGGGAATCATTACTATTATTATTTTTGTCATTTTTCACAAGAGGAATATGAATCCCAGAAAGGTTAAGTCATTGGCTATTTGGCTCTTAAGTGGCAGACCCGGGATTGAAGACGTGGACTCTACTCTGCCTGCCCCTGCTTTGGAAACCACCAAATGGCTATTGTTTATGTCTGGAGCGCCCCCTGCCGAGTCCCCTTGTAAAGAGTTTCACTCAGAGCAGAAGAGCAGACACAAAGCAATGGCTCAGTCATTTCTTAGAAAACGCTAAGTGAGCTAGTATCCAGTGGATCTGCTGTTTTCTGTACTCAAACGGGGTGGCGGGGGAGGAGAGGGCTTGTCGATTCCCCTGGGTGTCAGGGTTTACAGCCCACTGCATCTGTCTGGACGGGAGGTAAGTGCTAAGCCTGGCCCTGATCTGCTTCTGCAGCAGGAAGACCTTGGTTACAACAAAAGCAGAAAATGCTAAATAATAATACAAAATATTTAGCAACCAGTGAGGCATGAGTACTGACAGATCAGAACGGACAGCTCCTGGAAAAGATTCCTGGAGGATTTCACGGCTCCTTCCCCCACCTCCATATGTCCAGAGCCTAAAAAACCCTTTAGTTACAGGACTGTGGGGCAGTGAAGGGCTTAGGGGTGGAGGGAGAGGTCAGGGTTGTTGATCATGTGGGGAAAACATTCTAAGCAGCCACAACTTACCAATATGGAAGAATTTCAATTCTTAAACCACTGGGATGGTGATCCTGCCTGAATATTGCCCTCTTCCCTAAGTGTCCTGGACAATTTGCTTGACCTTTCTGAAATTCACTATCCTGATCTGTAAAATAGAGATAATAGTAGAAATAGTAGAACTCACAGAGCAAGGGAGGAAGTTACACAAGGTAGAGCAAGTAAAGGTCCTGCTTCTAGCTCAGAGTAGCAATTTAGTCTATGGAAGTTCTTATTAATGACCGTGTGTGTGTGTGTGTGTGTGTGTGTGTGTGTGTGTGTGTGTGCGCGCGCGCATGCGCACATGCACAAGCATGGGGTGGGAGAGAGTGGGCTCCTCTGTCTCACCACCCCTTGCCTTCACCCCTCCAGTTGTAATGCAAGGAAATCAGAGCCCGAGTAAGGGTTGGGGCTCCTTTAATGGGCGATGCTTCCTTTGCTCCAAGCATTTTATTGAACTCACCTGGGTTGCCCAGAGCACCTGTCTCTTGGGTGAGAAGCTGAGGTGGCCATTAGAGAAGAAGAAATGAAGACCCCCTCTTGCCAGGGTGCCTGGCCTTGGAGGCCTGTCTGGGGAGAGTGACCACGTGGAGAGGCTCCTGTTCATTGTAGGAAGACTCCCCTACCCAAGGGTTTTTCCATGAACATTTGTGGAGTCCTTAATGTAGGCCAGTTGCTGGTTACATACTGATGAGCAAAACAATTGTGGATGTTGTCCTCAGAGCACTCGCAGCCTGCAGAGGAGACACACAGCAAGCAAGCCAGCAAGCAAAGAAATAAGTGAGTAAGCAAATGATAATTCACTGTGACAAATGTAATGAGAGAATTACTAGGTTCACCTGTCCACCTTCCACCATCTAAAGCAAGAAGATTGCATGGCCATAGAATCCCCCAATCCTGTTGATTATATTGAGCCATGAGGGATGAATAGGAGTTTTCTAGGTGAAGCACAGGGTTTTCCACACAAAAGGGACAGCAGTGTGGAAAGACTGACAGGTAGGTGGGGATCCTGATTTGAACTATGAGGATAGATCATAAAAGGGAAGGGATGAGAAGGGTAGGGAGAAGTCAGCTAATGCAGGCCTCTGCTGTGAGGAATTTTGGTTTGCTATAAGGGGAATCCATTGGAGGGTTGTAAGCAAGAGATCTGATCTGAATTTTGAAAAAAGATCTCATCTCTTGCTGTGAATAGACTGCATTGAGAGTGGTTAGTAGGCTACAAAGACGGATCCAGGAAGACCAAGTAGGAGGTGAATATTAAAACCTACATTCTCCTAGGGAAAGACTGATTTCCATAGCCCTGGTAATAAGTAACACCCGGAACAGGTCTTAAGCCTGTCTAGTAGGTCAGGGGCAACTCACCTGCCTGAACCCGCGTCTAAAACCAGCCAGTCTGTGATAGTGTGTGCTTCGAAGACCGGCCAATCAGCAGCAGACTCGCTGCAGGGAATGTGCTTCTAAGGCTGGTGTCCACCCAACCTGCCTTTGGCGCCTAACCCAATGCCAACCCATTCTTTCCAAAAGCCATGTGAGCTCAGGTTTGTTTGGCTCACGAGGTTATGTCGGACTCAGTGCTCGCATGAATTCAGCTGGTCCAGATACTGACTGGGAGATGCCTGCTCTCATCCAGGCTACGATGACTATAGCTTGTCCTCTTGTCACTCCCGAGTGTCCTACAGGCATTCGTGCTGCTCATGCTCTCTGCAACTGACTGACCCTGTTTTAAAGGATGCTCTCTTCCTTCAGAGGCTTAATGTCTCCCTTGAGGAACACAGCCACCTCGTGGCTGGGGGTGGCCTGCCCCATTGAGGGAATGTGTCAAGAGGGTCTAGGTAGGTGCTAGAAAGCATCTGTCTGGCCCTTAATAACAACTCCACTGACGAAATGACTACAACAAAGCTATAGAAGGACATGTTAACTAGGCTGAGAGATGTTAAGTAGGTACCTAAAAAGGGAACAGAAGGTCTAAGGTGTCACAGGAGCCGTGAAGGTGAAGGCAGGAAGCATCTACCCAGCAATCTCAAAGGCTGGAAGAGAAAAGGAAAAACACGGGCATGATTAAAACCAAGACAGTTCCTGACATTCCCAAAATGCAGACCTATGAGGAGGGGTCAGCGCAGGCTCAGAAGAGGGGCCTGTGGGGCTGGGACTCAGCCCTCCAAGCCAAGGCTCAGGGCACAGGGAGGCTGGTCTGCAAATATTGACCCAACTGCCAGCTGGATTTGAGGGTGTTGCAGGAAGTAGCTGCTACTGACACAATGAGACACCACATGGGTGACACTCTTAGCATCCCACAGAAAGGGAAGGGACAGGGCAAGTCTTTTCCCTCTCTTAGGTTTGCAACTTTCCGGAAAAACATCCCCATGAACCGCTGTTCCCCTCAGCAGTGTATTTCAGTCAATCCACCTGTTCTGCTCCCCACTCTGATTCTGGTGAATCCTCTCACTCCCCAGCACCACTGGCCTGCGCTCCAGTTCTTGTATGCATAAATAAATAAACCGTAAAAAAAAGAATCTGCTTAACTATGTGTGTCAAATATATAAAGATACGAGGAACACAAGATATACTTTGCAAGTCATTAGAAGAAAAATTAATTGGGAACAAATAAAATGCTATCAAAAATAAATGCTATCAAGGATGAAAGAGAGCTGTGAAAACAGCATACACAACAGAAAACACAAGGTAAATCAGCAAACAACGGGCTTATATATCAATAACTATGATCCATGTGAATATATTAAAGGCACTGTTAAAAGACAGACGCTTGAATTGAGTAAAAAGTCAAGCTGCATGCCGTTTGACAAGAGACAGCAAAACCAGTGTGAAACTGGGCCTCCCCGGTGGCACAGCGGTTGAGCACTGGGTTGCGAAGCTGCCCGCAGCCTCTGCAGCGCCGGTTCGGTCCCCGGCTGCTCCCCGGCCACCGGAGTCCCACATGGCGCGCAGACCTCTCCTGCCGCCCGCTGCTCCCCTCAGCAGTGTACTTCGGTCCTTCTGCCTGCTCTGCTCCCCGCTCTGGCTCTGGTGAATTCTCTCACCCTCCTGCACTTCTGACTGTACCCAGTGCTTGTATAAATAATAAATAAATAAATCTTTAAAAAAAAAAAAAAAAAAAACCAGTGTGAAACAGAACGATCAAAAACGCTAATATGGCAAAGGTATACCAGGCAGATGCCAGGTAAGAAAAGCAAGGGTTGAAAGCAATCTCAGCTCTAGGCAAAACAGATTTCAAGGCAAAAATCATCAGTGTTATTTGAAAAGACAAAAATGTAAGTTGAGAAAATATTCACTCTATCAATAAGTGTAACCTGTATGCTTGAATGTGCCTATTCAAATAGGTTTGAGACTTAAAATACTAAAATTTGTAAATTGCAAGGAGAAAACAACAAGCCCACTGCTTCGTGGGGAGTTTGAATATACCTGCGAGCTTCAGAACAAGTAGTTAAAAATCAAGTCAGGAATGCAGAGGATTTGAATACCAGGCCTGACAAGCTTTGTCAAGTAGACTCCTCTAGAAACATTTGTTCTTTTCAAACACGCATGATGACATTACAAAAATTGTTTCATTTGACGTGTAATAGCTTTTTATTTTTTTTTTTTAATAGAGGCATGTTTTTTTTTATTTATTTATTTGTTTGTTTGTTTATACAAGCACTGGGTACAGTCAGAAGCGCGGGAGGGTGAGAGAATTCACCAGAGCCAGAGCGGGGCGTGAGGGGAGCAGTGGGCGGCAGGAGAGGTCCGCGCGCCATGTGGGACCCTCCTCGGGTGGCCGGGGAGCAGCCGGGGATCGAACCGGGGGCGCAGAGGCCGCGGGCAGCGGGCAGCTTCGCAACCCAGCGCTCAACCGCTGCGCCACCGGGGAGGCCCCTGTGTGTAATAGCTTTTTAAAGCCCTTCTCACTTTCATCCTGTTAGGGTTTTCTTTCTTTTCCCTCCCTTTTTTCTGTCTGTACCACTTCTCCTCTTCCCAGATAACCTTGCTTGCAGAATGCTTCCATCCTTCTATATCTTTCTTTATGCTCAGAAAATTGGATGTTCATGTGTGTACATGGTTTTCTCTCCCTGTCTCTTGCGTTTCTCAGGCATCTGCAGAAATGGACATTCTCTCAAGTCAGTAGAGAAAGGTAAAGAAATTCTTTTTTTTAATGATACAGATGTATCAGGGTCCACTCCACTATTAAATTCATGGTTGCTGCGAACGTCCACATCCATATATATTCTGGTGCTTTTATTTCCATGGGATGGATTCCCAGGCGTGGGACTGCTGGGTCAGAGGACGCTCGGAGCTCTTTTATTTTGATATAAGTTGCCAGATTGCTTTCCAACAAGGTCATGGCTACTGTGATGTAAAGAGAGTCCCTTCCCAGCCTGGGTAAGTGTTATGTGTTCCCTCGGTGAGTAAAGTGATATCTCATTGTTATTTAATTTACATTTCCCCGGCTAGACTGAAGCATCTTTTCACATTTATTCACCATTTGGATTTGTTCCTCTATGAATAATCTCATGATAGCTTCTGACCATTTTTATGCTGATACTGGTTTGCAAAAGCTCTTTGCATATGTATATGTGAATACTTTATCTGGCTCTTTACCCCACAGATGGTAGAAAGATCTTATTGAGGACCAGGATCATATACGTCATGATTTTTTCTAACATTTAATAGCTTTATTTTTTTAGATTTAAGTCTTTAACACATCTTGAATTTATTTTTTTAAGGATTTATTTTTTTATGCATACAAGAACTGGGGTGTAGACCAGAGGTGCGGGGTGGGGGGGGGGTGAGAGGATTCACCAGAGAGAGTGGGGAGCAGAATGGGTAGATCTACTGAAATACACTGCTGAGGGGAGCAGTGAGCAAGACAGGAGAGGTCTGCTGTGCCATGTGGGTCAGCTCCCTGGCCAGGGATCATACTCTGCTGCAGTGGCTGGTGGGAGCTTGATAGCACTGTGTCTTTAACCCCTGCACCACCAGGGAGGCCCCTTTGTTATAGGACAGGGAGAGGGGCAGCCCAAACCCCGCAAACCTGCCTATTCTAAATGGGTTCTGCCATCCGCCGCATCAACACAAAACACATGAGACTTTAATGGGAAGGAACTTTAATAAAACTAGGAAACAATACAGGTAAGGCAAAGAGTCTGGTTTCTAAATCAAGCACCCAAAGTTACCCGTCCCCTCGTGGGTAAAACTCCATCCAAATGGGATCGGCCCAGAACAAGGCCCCAAAGCCTGCCACAAGTCTAAAGCATCTTCCAGTGGGGACCCACAGAAAAGGGTCACAAACAACCAGACAAGCCCGGAAGGAAAAGAGCAAAATCAACATCAAGATAAAGGCTGCCATGGTCACCTCCCCATGGGTCTCACCCACATCTGTGTCACCCAGTCCACGACCAAAAGACAAGCACAGTTTCTTCACATGTCTCTAGGCTCCATGCGCCTCCTCCAGGTCTCCTGGCTCCATCCTGCTTCCTTCCTCAGTCTCTTCTGCTGCTTCTTCTCTTCCTGCTCAGCTCCACCCTCCCTTGGGTGGGGCAGGGAACCTCCCCCTTTCCTGGGGACCACCCTGTTACACCTTGACTTTCTTTTTAAGTGAAATAGGATTCTATTTTATTTCTTCTATCTCTGCACTTTTCAGTATAGTGCTCACTTGCCACTTGTGGCCGTTGAGCACTTACAATGTGAGTGTCCTGAATTGAAGTGGCTGGATTTAAATCTAAAATACTTGCTGGGCCTCCACGGTGGCGCAGGGGGTTGAGTGCAGGTTGAGCGTGGGTTCGATTCCCTGCCGGCCAGGGAGAAACCTGCATGGTGCAACAGACCTTTCCTGCCTTGCCTGCTGCTCCCCTCAGCAGTGCTGTTACAGGGCAGGGAGAGAGGCAGCCCAAACCCCGCAAACCTGCCTATTTTATATAGGGACCACCCTGTTACAGTGCTTTCGGTCCATCTGCCTGTTCTGCTCCCCACTCTGTCTCTGGTGAATTCTCTCACCCTCCCACACCTCCGACTGTACCCCAGTTCTTGTATAAATAAATAAATCTTTAAAAAAATACTCTATTGCAAAATAGTTTATATATATTAAAAAAATACTTGCCACATTGTCACTGAGTTGTGGGACAGGTGACAGCCACCAGGGACAGAGTAGTGTAGGGTGGGGAGCCTCAGAAGATTAAGGAGACTTCAGAGAAAAGGGCAGTAAATTCCAAGAGAGCAAACAATACATCCGCATAAAAGGCAATAAAAGAAAAAAAAAACTCTAAGATAAGGGCTGGGAAGCAGGATCTAATTCCCAGCCCAGCTGCATTAATGCAGGGGGATGAGACAATGGAGAAAAGGACCAATCACAGAAACCAATGGGCCTTAGAATGATGAGCATGAGACAATCTGAACCCCTAGATACAAACCCACTTAGTGACGGCTAGCCTCTCTCAGCACACCTACAGCCTGGGAGTCCTACTTGGTAGCTATTCCTTTTTTTTTTTTTAGGATTTATTTATTTATGCATACAAGAACTGGGGTACAGGCCAGACAGAGGTGTGGGGGGTGAGAGGACTCACCAGAGACAGAGTAGGGAACAGATCAGGCAGATGTACTGAAATACACTGCTGAGGGGAGCAGGGGGTGAGACAGGAGAGGTCTGCTGCGCCATGTGGGTAGCTCCCTGGCTGGGGATCGAACTCATGCTGCAGTGGCTACAGATAGCTTCATAGGTTGCATATTAACCCCTCGCACCACCAGGGAGGCCCTGGTATTGATTCTTAAGTAAAATTTCCTCCTGCTTGCCTGAGCATCGCAAAATTCTGGGATTACTTAAGGTAAACACCTATAACTCTGGTGGTCTAATGGTTAATACTCAGTGTTCTCGCCACCATGGTTGGGGCTTGAGTTCGATTCCCAGTCAAGGAAATACACCCATAATTCCGGTAACATCATGATCTAGTATAAAAAATTGTAAAATGTCTCATGAATAAGTTGCATGTTGATTACGTTTATGTCATAATACGTTGGATGTGTTGTATTAAATATTACAATTTAGTTCACATATTTCTTTTTGACTCTTCTTAATGTCATTACTCGAAAAGTTTTCATTGCACTCACAGTTTATGTTATCTTTCCATGAGCCAACACCATTCCAGATGATCAGTCCTATTGTTACAGGGCATCCCTGATACCCCTAACACTCCCAGAATAGCTTCTTAAACATCTTTGTCCTTTTTCACTTATCTTTTATCTGCCTCGCGAGGAGTGTATCTATTTTATTGCTTCTAGTAGACATCTGTCTTGTTCATCACTTCCCATCATCTTTTGAGTAGCCTTTTATGTTCGGGAGAAATTTGGGAGAAATTTGTGATCGTAAGTACCAGCTCTCCAGGGTGGCAGTCAGAACTCAAATTCCCAGCCTCCCTCACAGTTAGGATGTGTGGGTTTGACCTTCGTGGAATGAATTGGAAATGAATTACTTGGGAAATCCCCTTCCACGTGGGGCTTCCATTTTCACAGGCCTGGGTGGCACAAGCTGTGGCTTTGAAGGTGGCGTCCCCATGAGGTTGCAAAGTCAGGGACCTGCAAAGAGTGGGGGATGGGGGGCCTCCCCGGTGGTGCAGCGGTTGAGCACTGGGTGGCAAAGCTGCCCGCAGCCTCTGCAGCGCCGGTTCCATCCCCAGCCCCTGGCTAGGGTCCCACATGGTACGACAGATCTCTCCTGCCATGCCCGCTGCTCCCCTTAGCAGTGTGTTTCGTAAGTCTGCCTGTTCTGCTCCCCCCTCTGGCTCTGGTGAATTCTCTCACCCTCCTGCACTTCTGACTGTACCCAGTGCTTCTGTAAATAAATAAATAAATCTTAAAAAAAAAAAAAGAGTGGGGGATGGGGATAGCAGCCACGTTTCTTCCTTAGCTCTAGGCATAGTTTGGGGCATGACCTGCTGCCCTCACAACACTGTAGTGAGCTATTCAGTGTCTAAAAACTCACTTTTGGAGCACTCCCTGGTGGTGCAATGGGTTGAGCGCAGTGCTGTGAAACTATCCGCAACCTCTGCAGTGCCGGTTTGATTCCCGGCCAGCAAGGGAGATTCCCACATGGCGTGGCAGACCTCTCCTGTCTCTGCTCTCCTCTGCAGTGTATTTCGGTCCTTCTGCCTGTTCTGTTCCCTGCTCTGTCTCTGATGGATTCTCTCACTCTCCTGTGTTCCTCTGGCCTGTACCCCAGTGCTTGTATAAATACACCCTTAAAAAAATTGAACAAATGTCAGAAATAGTTTTAAGTACTAATAAAAAAAATATTTAAAAACCTCACTTTTGGTTTAATCACCAGAGTCAACTTCTATGGTTTGCAATCAAGAAAACTGACTGGTCTCCTAGGATTTTTTTTAACCTCAAAAAAGGGATTTGGGGGCCTCCCTGGTGGCACAGAGGTTAAAGACACAGCACTATCAAGCCCCTGGGACCTGAGTTCCATCCCTGGCCAGGTAGCTGACTCACATGGTGCAGCAGACCTCTCCTATCTTGCCCGCTGCTCCCCTCAGCAGTGTATTTCAGTAGATCTGCCTGTTCTGCTCCCCACTCTGGTGAATCCTCTCACCCCTCCCCCCACCTGTGGCCTACACCCCAGTTCTTTGTGTGTGCTTTTTTTAAAGATATATTTATTTATGCATGCAAGAACTGGGGTATAAGCCAGAGGTGCGGGGTGGGGGGTGAGAGGATGCACCAGAGACAGAGACAGAGGCTGCTTCATAGTGCTGTGCTTAACCCCTTGCACCACCAGGGAGGCCCTACACCCCAGTTCTCGTATGCATAAATAAATAAATCTTTGAAAAAAGAGGGAGACAGAAATATAACAAATGTGGCAAAGTCATCACAATTGTGAATGCAGAGTGTTTGTATTCAGTGTATACTGTGGCATTCTCTGCCTTCCCTGGGGGTTTGAAATTTCATAAAGTATAAAGGTGAAATAAAGGCCTTTTACTGTATTTTAAGAAGGTCTCGCAGTGGGAGCAGCATGAGATGTGAATGTTCCATCTGTTTCCTTTACCTGGGACCTCTTCATTCCTTTTAACCCTTTGTTTTCCTTCTTTTTAAATTTTTTTCCCTTTGTTTTTCTAATGCAGTTATTTAAATCTGTGTCTTTAGTCTTCTTTAGTCAAGTCTCTTAGATTTTTACATTTTGTGCTTCCATGTTTATTCATTAGAAAGAATTAAAAAATTTTCTATTTTTATTTTCTCTTTAATCCAGTGAGTAGTTAAAGAATATGAACTGGATATTCATGGCTTCAGGGGCTTTGTTTGTGGTGAGGGTTTTGGTTGCTATATTGGCTTGGTGTTCTCGCTGATGATTTCTGGTTTTATTGTACCGTGGCCTATGAACTGGCCTATTTTGGCCTTTTGAAAAATGGACTTCTTCGGAGTACTATGGAGAGATGGTAGCTTGAATATGTTCTTGCTGCCCTCATCCTTCAAATAAAGCCAGCTCCTGGATCTTTCTTGAGGAAAGCAGCGTCTGAGATTTAGGGTGGAGGCAAGCTGTTGTTCATGTCTGGAGTCCAGCAGAGAAACATGCTGCCACCTGGTCCAGTGAGAGCCGGGGGCCAGGGGCTCAGACCCAGAAGAAAGCGGTAAAACCTGGGCCCTGACTTAGGGAAACCCAGGCTCTCCTGCGGAAGAGGCTGCACCTGCCCACACACAGGTTCTGGGGCTAGAGCTGGAGTCCAGAGGTGGTGGGGGAGTAAGCAAGTGCGCAGACTCCCCTGCCCTGGGAAGTGCCAGCCGAGGACACTAGAGAGAAGTTCTGGGACCCACACCTGCCAGCTGGAGCCAGGCTGAGCCAGAGGGCGAGGTCTGCTGGGCTGCAGGCCACTCAAGGGGCCAACCCTGCTGTAACCCCCAGCAGCTGAACAGGGGCCCAGGAGCCAGCCAAGGAAACACCAGCACAGCCGCTGGGCCCTGGGAGGGAGGAAGAAATGCCACGTCACAGAGAACAGCAGCTGCCACTCACTGCAGGAGAAAGAGGGCGGCTGAACAGAAATCGATGATAACATCAATGATGACAGTGTGCGCACAGCACACACGTCATGCACACAACAAACACACATACACACTCAGCACGCACGCCCCCACACGCACCTACATGCACACACCTACACACACGTGCACATGCACATAGGCACACACAGACGTTTCCCTTCGAGATGGAAGGAAAACCTCATGTCTAGAGTAAAAATCTCGGGAGATGAATCAAAGAGGAGGGCGGCCACTGTTGAGACCTGCCCTGGAACACCAAATGGAGAAATCAAAGAGAAATAAAAAATTCAAGGAGGTGAAAATTATTAAGAGAGTAAAATAACTGGTTTGAGGGAATGAGGTGGGCAACCTATGACTTGTACATCTGAATTATTCAATGTTGGAAGAGTGGAAATTCATAAAATGGGGGAAATGGAAGACCTGCATTAAAAAAAAACAAAAAAGGGAGGAAATTTACAGTAGAGACTTTGCCTTGACTTTGCCGCTCTTCCCTTCCAGAGGTCATGCCCCTTTCTCCTCCCCCTTGATCTGGGCTGGACTTGGCACTCACACTGAGCAGGAGAAGGTGACAGACAGGAGTTTTTGTGTTTCAAAGCCTGGACCTCAGAAGCCATGCAGCTTGCACCCTCTCTATCCAGGACACTGCCCTGGGGTCACCGGGTGGGGAAACCAGCGGGTCCACGGGAGGAGGGAGGTCCACATGGGGCGTGAGAGGCCAGCACAACCTCTAGGCACAGGAAACAGGCGTCTCAGACCTCCTGTCTCCCCAGCTTCTCAGGATGATGCCCCTGCAGAGGGAACCCAACTACCAGGAGAACCGTCCAGAAGACCCACAGCACCACGAGAAGTAACAGATCAATGTTGCTGCAAGGCCCACCTAAAAAATACTCCCATTAAAAATGAAGGATTCACTGAATTTACAGAAGTCACAATAGAAATGAACAACAAAAACATCCCACCCAGAATTTGCAAAAAATAATTCTCATCGTTAGACATGTCCTGAAAAAGTGATTGACTTCCGAGCATACATTTAAAGCTTACCAGCTTCCAGAAAGAGAAAACAAGTAACTTATGAAGAAAAACAACGAGAGCGCCATCTCATGTGCTACACCGGAAGCAAAAAGCAATGTAATGATATTTTACAGATTTTTCAGAGAAAAGGCATCATCAGGGAAGGATAATAATAATAACATAGGGCGGTTAGTGCCGAGAGACTCAGCGTGTGTGTGTGTGTGTGTGTGTGTGTGTGTATGTGGGGGGGAGGGGCTGGTGGAGACAGAGAATGAAGCATTTCAGTCGCTCTGGGGGCTGGAGAATGAGGATGTGAGAGACCATTACAAACAGGTCATTATAATGTGGGGGACTAGGTGGTGCTTTTCACATAATGGGAAATTATATAATTGCAATTATGTGTTTTATTCTAGATATTAAAAGAAAAGGTCACTGCTAGAAGAATGAAGAAGTAGAAAAGAAAACCAACATCTAAAAGAAAAAAGATCACAAATGGCCACATTATCAAGCCTGCAAGAACAAGAAACAGAAAAAGAAGAGAGAAATAAACAGGCAACCTGAACTAAAGTGGAGGAATAGGGGCTTCCCTGGTGGCGCAGGTAGTTGAGTGCCGCACTGTGAAGCTGTCTGCAGCCTCTGCAGCACCGGTTCGATTCCCGCTGGCCAGGGAGCAACCCACATGGCGCGGCAGACCTCTCCTATTTCACCCGCTGCTCCCCTCAGCAGTGTATTTCGTCACTCTACCTGCTCTGCTCCCCGCTCTGGCTCTGGTGAATTCTCTCACCCTCCCGCGCTTCTGACTGTACCCAGTGCATGTATAAACAAAACAAACAAACAAACAAACAAACAAATAAATAAAAACATGCCTCTATAAAATAAATAAATAAATAAATAAATCTTTTTTAAAAATGGAGGAATAAAACAAGTTACATTTTTTTTCGCACTAATCTCAAATGGGCTGAATTGTCTTATTAAAACCCAAAGGCGGGGCCTCCCCGGTGGTGCAGCAGTTGAGCGCTGGGTTGCAAAGCTGCCCCCAGCCTCTGCGGCGCCGGTTCGATCCCCGGCTGCTCCCCGGCCACCAGAGGAGGGTCCCACATGGTGCGCAGACCTCTCCTGCCGCCCGCTGCTCCCCTCAGCAGTGTACTTCGGTCCTTCTGCCTGCTCTGTTCTCCGCTCTGGCTCTGGTGAATTCTCTCACCCTCCCGCGCTTCTGACTGTGCCCAGTGCTTGTATAAATAAATAAAAAAATAAATAAATCTTTAAAAAAAAAAAAACCCAAAGGCAGCAAAATCAGATTAAAGAACAAAACGCAGGCACATGCTATTGTTAGGAATACTGAATCGTTCAGAATTGCAGGAAATAAAAACCAGAGACAGCAGTTTCCACATGTAAAACGTTAATTTTTCCTTATGTTATGCAAGGTAGGTAGGCAGATGGGGAAGAGCTGGGGCAGCTGGAAACTTCTACTCTCTGCTGCCTCCTCCAGAGTCCCCTTGGCCCTGTCCCTTCTGCTGGCTGGCCTGGGTGGTCACCCCAACTCTTACTGTTAAATGATTTGAGTCCTCCTGGGTCTCAGTCGGGGAATGAACCATTCATAGATCCAAGCATACAGATGAATCTCAAATTAATTATGCTAGATGAAAGAAGCCAGAAAAGAAAGCAAACCTGTGTTTCATTTCATTTAGGTAACACTCTCTAAAAACACTCTGAAAAAATGCTAACTATGGTGACACAGAGCAGCTTGGTGGTGAAGGATGAAGGCGTGGAAAACAGGGGGAAGCCGACAGGAAGATGGGTGGAGCCCTGGGAGTTAGGCTTTAGAGTTGGGGGCAACTGAGCACCTTAGGGACTGCTGGGGTCAGACAGCATCGCTGCACCCCCCAAATTCTAGGACATCCTAACTTCAGGTGGGGGACCAGGCTCTCTTCCTGATTGATTCCCTCATTTGCATTTTTAGACTCTTCCTCCAACTGTGCCCTCTCAGTGAAATTCGAAAACCAGAGATACCAGGTATGTGTTCACAGACCGCGGACCTTTGCAGGTCCACAAACCATGGACACCCTAGGAATGTTCACCCCCTTGGGGCACGGCTGCCTGCTTGAGAATGCACGCCTATTCCCATAAGGAAAAAATTAAGGTAGGCAGGGGAAAGGGAGTAGTACAACTGCAGTGACTGGACTGGCTTTTTTGACAGCAGTGTGGTGACACACCGAATTGTGAAAATCGCTTCTCCAGCACGAACGCGGAAGGCGGCGGCTTTGCTGGGCGAGCGGCGCCCCCTGCCGGCCACTTGAGGAACGCGCCCGCGTAAGTCAAGGGGCGCCAGTTCCTTCAGGGCTGTTTTCCAGCCTCCATCAGGAGGCGTCCAGGATTCCTCTTTGAGGCTCTGGGGTTTAGTAACTGAGTCAGAGCTACAGCGTGTCCGTGGCAAAACCCGCAGTCAGCTCCACCTGAACCCCAAATCCTTACTCCTTTGTGGGACGCCTGGGCAGGTTCTTGTCAGCTTTGAGGGGGCCTGAGAATGAAGGAAAGATTAGCTGGGGGCCTCCCTGGTGGTGCAAGGGGTTGAGCAACGCACTATGAAGCAGTCCGCAGCCTCTGCAGCACGAGTTCGATCCCCGGCCAGGGAGGTGACTCACATGGGCAAGCAGACCTCTCCTGACTCGCCCGCTGCTCCCCTCAGTAGATCTGCCTGTTCTGCTCCCCACTCTGTCCCTGGTGAATCCTCTCACCCCCGCCCCTCTACCTCTGGCCTGTACCCCATTCTTGCATGCATAAATAAATCAATCTTTAAAAAAAGAGAGAAAGATTAGGGACACGCAGGGGCGGGTTCCTGGAAGGTGTCTGGAGCATTCAGGGCATTATCTCCTGATGATTCTCTTAGTCCTCCCAGAAGTTAGGGCAGGGGAGTGGCTGGGGGCCGGTCTGGCGGGTGCTGGTTCTGCAACCCCAGAAGCCAGGAGAGAACCAGGAGGACTTCCCAGCCCTTGGGGAGAGGCAGGTCAGGCTAAAGCAGACGTGAAGATTTGGGGGGTAGGTGTCCAGCGATTCCAGCAGGCACAGCTCCCGTGGGCTGGCTTCCCCCACAGGGTGCACTTGTCCTTAGCACAGTGTGGACAGTTGCTGGGGAAATACCCCTCAGAGAGGACCGCCTGGAGTAAGCCTGCTGGGGGTACAGCCCCACCGAGCAGACAGCAGGTGAGAGCAGCATGGGGTGCCTGCTCCCTGCCCTCGGGTCCCACTGCCCAGGTGGGTGCATCTAGTATAGTGGGTGGCCAAGTATCTGAGGTACTCAGGCCCAAGAGCTCAACGTACCTTAGCCAGCAGCAAACACTGTGATAAGAATATAATACCAAAGTGCAAACTTTTCCATGGAAGTCCACTTATCCAAAATGATCTCCAGAAAAACAAGACAAAATCAACAAGAAAACATTTTATGGGCAGAAAAACAAGATGAGCTTTTTATGACATACACTAATGGTAAAATGAACATGTGATACCTTTTTGTTAATTTTATCACTTTTATTTATGATATTTGTTCTGGTACAACTGTGGCGGCAGGCGATGTCTCTCATTTCAAGTTACAATTTCTTGCAGCAATCATAAGTGCGCTGTCAAATTTTTTTTAAGATTTACTTTTATTTATTGATGCATACAAGAACGGGGGTATAGGCCAGAGTTGTGGGGGGGGGGAGAGGATCCACCAGAGACAGAGCGGGGAGCAGAACAGGCAGACTGACTGAAATACACTGCTGAGGGGAGCAGCAGGGAGACAGGAGAGGTCTGCTGCGCCATGTGGGTAGCTCCCTGGCCGGGGTATCGAACTTGTGTTGTGGTGGCTGGCAATAGCTTGATAGTGCTGAGACTTTAAGCCCTGCTCCACCAGGCCCCTGCACTGACAAATCTTACATGCCCTGATTATTCTTGGTTAGGTAAGTTTTCTCTTCATCAGCCACGTGGCTGTGGTGGAAGGGTCTGTAGCTCCTGATTCTTTTGCCATCAATTTGCTTTGAACGAAATGAAACTTTCTTTCGTATCTTTTCACAATGCTGTCTTACACATCTTTTATTAAATTTGTTCCTATGGAAAAAAACAAATGAAGCAAAGAAGCCAGCCCCTCCCTGGGGGTCAGGCAGCCTGAACAGTTCCCGGGCTGCTGGTTGCTTATCACCAAGCGCAAGCAGAGAACTTACGGGCTCTGCCTGAGGTTTCTCCTGATTTATAGTATTGTCATAAATATTTCTTCTACATACACTTAAAACCAGATCAGACAATGTTGTAATGCTTGGCTTCAACTGTCAGACATAATTTAGAACACTCAAGAGGAGGGGAAGGTGAGGCCTTCCTGGTTCTTGGTACGATGATTTCTAATCATAGCCTGAACATTTCGGTGTTAAGAGACACTGGATCTTAAAGGGGGCATCATCTCATTACCTGGGCATAGAAATCCAGCTTCCCACATGCCCTCTGGATTCCGAGGGGAGGGCTTTTCATTACTGTTGGGTGGGGGAGTTCTGCCTCCCCTGTAGGACTGCTGGTACCTCCCTGGCTTGGGGGGTGGTTAGGAGCACCTGGTTATTGTTCCCTATCACCTCCACTGATGCCTCCAAGGTGTGGGCATCCATACACAAGTCCAACATACACACAGTTCATGTTACACAACACACTCATGTACGACATACCTAGACATAACCCAAGATACCTCAGACAGTCTTCACATATCTATGTAATGCTACTGCATCAATGACTTAAATTATTCATGCAGTTACCTAAGCAATATGTTCCTCACTCTCAAAAACAGAATAGTTTCTGTAATAATTCTGGTATTATGTTTGAAATAGGACTTCCAGTTAAACATTTTCACAAGAGCATTTTAACAATATTTCCTAAAATGAGGTTTTCCCCTCAACATTTGTGAATATTGTTAAAACTTTTAAATGTTCAAATCATTTATAGCGTCTTACTCCTATACTGACCCTTTCTCTTTTTTTTTGCGTAGAAGAACTGGGGTGTAGGCCAGAGGTGCAGGGGGTGAGAGGATTCACCAGAGACAGAGTGGGGAGCAGAACAGGCAGATTTATTGAAATACACTAAGGGGAGCAGCAGGCGAGACAGGAGAGGTCTGCGGCACCATATGTGGGTTATCTCCCTGGTCAGGGATCGAACTCAGGCCTTAGTGGTGATAGACCGAAACTTAATCCCTATGCCACCAGGGAGGCCCTATATTGATCCTTTAATTCCAATTAGCTACAACCTACTGATGAAGACTTTCTCATGAGTGCTGACATCTTAGTGTTTCTACCCCGTAACATTTTTTTAAGATTTACTTATGCATACAAGATATGTACAGGCCAGAGATGTGGCAGGTGAGAGGATTCACCAGAGACAATGGGGAACAGAACAGGCAGACTGACCGAAGTACAATGCTGAGGGGAGCAGCGGCCAAATCAAAAGAGGTCTGCTGCGCCATATGGGTTGCTCCCTGGCAGGCTGGGGATCAAACTTGTGCTGCAGAGGCTGCAGATTGCTTCACAGTGTGGTGCTTAACCCCTTGTGCCACCAAGGAGGCCCATCTACCCCGTAACTTTGCTACTGTTCAACAAGCTTGACTCATGGATGTAGTCTTTCACACATGGAGAGAGTTGTTGGGGGTTGTTTTTTTCTTGTGTGTTTTTCTTTGATGCTTGGTGAGGGCTGACCGCTGACTGAAGGTTTTTCTACATTCATTACACTCATAGGGTTTTTCCCCTGTGTGAATTCTCTGGTGTTTGGTGAGGGCTGACTTTTCATAGAAGGTTTTTCCACATTCGGAACATTTGTAGGGTTTTTCTCCTGTGTGAGTTCTTTGATGTACAACAAGGTTGGATTTTACACAGAAGGATCTCCAGCATTCATTACATTTATAGGGTTTCTCACCTGTGTGGGTCCTTTGATGTTGAGTAAGGTTTGATTTCACACAGAAGGTTTTCCCACATTCATTACATTTGTATGGTTTCTCTCCTGTGTGAGTTCTCTGATGCACCGTGAGGGCTGACTTCTGGCAGAAGGATTTTCCACATTCACTACATTCATATGGTTTTTCTCCTGTATGAGTTCTCTGATGTTCTGTAAGGTTGGACTTCACAAAGAAGGACTTTCCACATTCATTACAGTCATAGGGTTTTTTCCCTGTGTGTGCACTCTGATGTTGAGAAAGGTGTGTTTTCTTAAGGAAGCTCTTCTCACACTTATTACAGTCATAGATTTTCTTTCCTTTGTGAGTGCTCTGATTTTGAAGGAGGTGTGACTTACTTAAGGCCTTCCCACTTTTGTCACACTCATTATTTCTCCCTCTCAAGTATGTTTTCTGTTGCCGAGTGGTTTTCAATTTTTTACAGGGAGATTTCTCACCTTTCTTATCTTTAAAGTTTTCCTCTCTTGTATTAATGCTCTGATTTAAAGTGAGTTGTGACTCACCGGCTTCTTCTATTGTATGAGTCCTCTGATGGTGAGTAAGGCATGGCTTCTCATGGGAGAGTTTCCCACATTTATTACAATCACAGATTTTCACTCCTGCATGAATTCTCTCATGTTGAATGTGGTATGATTTATGCAGGATTTCTTCACTCTCATTATAGACATCAGGTTTTTTTTCAGTGTGTATTTGCTGATGTTGAGAGAGGTTTGACTTATTGCTAAAGGATTTCCCAAATTTACCACATTCATGTTTCTCTCCTATGTGAGTTTTCTGATGTACGAGTCTTGACTTCATGTGTGAAGATTTCGCACTGTCACTAGACTCGTGTGGCTTCCTGACCCTAAGTGTTTTTCGACAAGTGCTGGGCTTTAACTTTTGAAAGAAGGCTTGCCTGGACTCATTACCTTCTGAGACTTTCTCTCTTGTGTAAGCTCTCTTACATATAACAAAGGCCCTTTTCTTGTTAAAGTTTTTCTCACAATTATTATATTCAAGAGGTTGATCCAAAGCTGAATTCTTTTGTTGAATAAAGTCCTCATTATGACTATGAGATTTCTTCTTCTGATCACTTCCACAGGGTTTTTTCCCTATATGAGTTTTCTTATCAAAGAACTCATATTCACTGAAACCATCAGACTTCTTTCTTACATGGCTTCTATTACTAATAATTAATTCTGAAACATTTTTCAAGCTTCTTCCAAATGCTATTGAAGGCACTGGTTTTATGGCAATATTAAATGATTCTTCCAAGATCTTATTCCTCTCCTTAGTCAATGTTTTGTTGTTGATGAATAAAGTTTGCCTCAAATATTTATCTTCATTTTCTTGGATTCTCCCCTTCATGTTATTTATTTTCTGGATTTCTAGAAATATGAAGATTTAGCATACATTATAAATGTTAACATATTTAAGGAATAGAGTTATGCACAGATGCCCTATGTTGAATTGATTCTTGGGTTTCAGACATAGTCTGCTGGGAGGAAACAACTCTTAAGCAAATATTTATTCTACTCTTTTTTTTTGGTAATATGAAAATAAAGACAAAAAATATTAGAAAAAGGATCAGAAAGCAGAAAATGAATACAAGTAGCTTTGTATTGTTACTACTATCACTCTTTAATGGGTAAAAAGTTTGAAATAAAATACAAGGGATGGTGAATTGGGATAAAAGATGTCAGGGAAATAACTGGTCCTTGGATGGAGGGTTTTCAAAAAGTGAGATGGAGATAAGGAGACACTGGATAGGGACATAAGAAGACTGAAGGGTAATCAAGGGAAGTATCAGAGAAACAATTAGGTTTGGAGGCAGATCAGAAACTAGAATTATATCCTCTTCTTCCTTATACCTTAATCACTGCAGTAGGGGTCCTTTCTCCACTACCCAAACTTCCAATCTCTTTTTTTCCATTCTGCACATAAATCCTCAATGATAGTTATGAAATCATTAATTTCCTTGGGTCTAAAGATCAGTCCTATAGTTCAGATCGATCTCGTCATATAGGTTTTTTTTTAAATGGAAAATAATGCCCAAAGAGTGTGTTAAAACATAAAACATCCTTGCAACAGACTCCAGTTCACCTCTGTGTTGTGACTGTTGGTGCGACCAGTTGATTCTATCGGAGAGTTAACTAATAGTTATCTGTCCTGGTTGACAATCCTACTTTTCCCTCTTTTAATTTGATGATTTACTTTATCAATAGATTGTGCTATGTCACAATATTTTGAATTCCACTCTTTCGTCAGCTTCCTTCCTCTTTTGATTTCTCTTTTCTGTGCATACTCAAACACCTGCTTGGTCCTAGGAACTTTATTATGTTTTGGTTTTGTATTTTGAAATTTTTGACGAGGGATGATTATTATCCTCTGCTAGTCTCATTTGATGCAATAACATCAACTGTATGCTTAAAAACTTACAACTTTTCTGTAGCAGATAAAATAAGTAGAAGCCAATATGCTAGCAAGGAAAATTTTACGGTGGATTTTTATACCTAAGAGTTTATACTAGATTATTGTCCCTAAATTCACAGTACAGGTTCCAGCATTTGTCCCACAACTCTACACAATATTGTCAGTTCCTATCAGGCCAGGGTATTTAATTCCACATATTTCGCATATCTAAACACAACCCTCATGTTCTTCACTTAATCAGCACATACTTAGCTCCACTCAGAACCTACACATCCTTCAGGGCAATGCTACCATCCCGTTGTTAGAGAAAAAAATGACCACTTTGAGTTACATTTATGGCAAAACCTGCAAGTTAATACTGTCTGGATAATACGTCCTAATGACACTACCTCCACAGCACTGGTTTGTGTGATGCTTTCTGTTTATGCTTCTATGACCATGTCTGATTTTCATTGCTCTTGGCTATTTTCCCACTTTTAACACAAAGTTTGAGATTATAGCTGCCTCTAACTACCATTGAAAATGGAGTTGACATTTGCTTTTTTTTCCTTGGGATACTTGGTAGGAAGAGAAGGGACAATGCTGACTCTGCACTTCCATCTCCAAATTGAAATTCATTCCTTCCTTCTAAAAACACAGTTTACTTGGGACACCGCTGTCTCCTGGTTCTCCCCCATGACAACAGGCACTCCTTCTTGGTGTCTCTTGCTAGAGTCCTGCATCTTCTTGACCTCTGAATGGAGCCCTTAAGGGGGTAGTTCTTGACTTACCAGTGATCTCATTCAGAGTAGAATCAAGTCTTTAGCAACCCTAATAAGCTCTGCCTCCTCTGGTCACACGGACTTCTTGGCTGTTTCCCGATTATTACAAGCACACTCCCACCTCGGAGGGTTGGCACCTGCTGTTCCCTTGACCTGGAAATCTCTCAGATAACCCATAGCTCATTCTACTCCTTGTTTTCATGTAAAACTCCATTTCACTGTTCCTGTTCAAATGCTCACATCCTCAAAGGTCTTCCCTGACTTCCCTTCTGAAAGCACCACTCCCTGTCAGTCTCTATCCTTCATCTGACTGCTTTCTCAGAGTGCTGGTTGCTACCAGGCATAACATGCATTAATTTGTTACTGGATCTGCTGACAGGAGGAGAGTGTTTGCTTCCCTGTCCTCTGTGCTTAGAATGTGCCTGGTGCATGGCAGGCGCTTAATACATATTTGTGGAATAATAAAAGAATTTGTGGAATAAAAGAATACAGAGTGTTTGGCACTGGAGGGAAGATGAACAAATGACCATTGCTAACCAGAAAGAAAAGCAGAGATGAGGATGAGGAAGGCAGCAATTGAATTCTAGAAAAACCAAGCAAATTTCTCTCTATGAAAGTCAAGCAGTAAACAAAGAACATTTACCTATGAGTGATATTTGGAAGTTTGATGCAAGCTATGGTAACCTTCTGTCTTTAGTCACTTTTGAAAGTCTGGTGTCTTGAAAAGACATTTCCAGAGCACATTTAAAAGATACCACCCCCTGAATTGGCTACTTGGGGCCCACTTTCCAAAAGGTACCATTATCTTTGCCCTTATTCACTCACCTGCATGGGCCTGACTTGGGAGTTTTCTTGTTAATATCCATGGTTCTTCTCCTTGCTCCAGCTTTAATATCAGCTCAGGTTTGGTATCACAATGCCCTGTTATGGGAAATGACCCAGGACTTGGCAACATTGCTTGGGGGTCAGACCCTTTGAAGAATCTGAAGGAAGAAGCTTTAGGAGCTGCCCAATCAGAGAAGTGAGAATATATATCCTTTCAAGTTCCCTTAAAAGGGTATTTGAATGCAAGCTCTCAAGCCTAAGACTCTTATATTCTACAGTGATCTGGTCCCTGAGATAGTGAGCGTGTGCTGCCCGGAGGTGTGCGGGAGGCTGGCTTACCCAGGGACAGCAGGTGCCTGTAGTTCTCCAGCATCACCTCCCTGTACAGGAGCCTCTGGGCTGGGTCCAGCAGCAGCCACTCCTTTTGGGTGAAGTCCACAGAGATATCCTTAAACCATACCGATCCCTGTAACAGACTAATCCTGCTCAGTCTGAAGGATTCAAGACCATCAAACATGGAAAAACATATAAGAACTAATTCCTACAGTGTTCACTCATAAGGGTTTACCAGGAAAAGTTACAAAGGATGTCAATTAAGTACCTTCCTTTTTTGTTAGCCTTTGGGGGAGAAAATAGAAATCATACCAGAAAGACTACCTCTCTGAGTATTCATTAATTCACTGATTCATTCATAAAATAATCTGAGTTCTTCTGCACACTCAGGACTGTTCTGGTTACAGAGGACACTAAGGTGAAAAAGACACTGGCCTTGTTTTTAAGGAGTTTACAGACAGATGAGGACACTTTCCAAGTAAACATACACATGCAATTGTGAACTCGGGGAACTGAGAAAGGTGTGGACGAGGAAGAATCAGGTCGCGAAGGGGGAGGTGCGTTTAAGCTCCTTGTTTATTTTGGATTTGATCTCCTTAGGACATAGATATTGGGCCACACACCAGCAGTGAGCTTTGTGTGAACATGGGGCAACAGAAGGTCCAGAAACATAAAAACATCAAATGAAAGAAATAACATAGAACAGTGTGATGGGACAAGGCGAGGGCTTTGATAAGGTAAAGAGCAGTAGAGGTTTTAGGGGTCAGACACAGAGACATTTTGGTCTTTTGGACCAATGGCCTCCAAATATTGAACATTTTGGACATTTTGGATCAGTGGCCTCCAAATATTTACCACCTATCAATAAAACTTTCCTTAGGCTATTTATTTATAAATTACATATGGCTCTAGCCACAAAAGTAAAGATGAACATTCTTAATTTTTGAGATATAAAACTAATATATAAAGAGTATATATGGGCTGGAAGGTGAAGTGGATTGGGCTGAAGAATGGGGTGCAAGGGTAGACCCACTGGCCAGCCCAGCCCCTTGGTGGTCCTTATCCCAGGGGGCTGGCTGAGGGGGAGTCCTCAGGAAAGGGGTCCCCTTATAAAGCAGGGAACTGGTGAACCCCACAATCCAAGAGAGAAGCAGAGCTCTGTGCTTGTTACTCTGATATGCCCATAGCTTTTGTTTTAAGGCAATTCTGGGAAAACAGACCCATTTACTCTGCTATCGGGTGAAGCTTTGCCCCATCTGGCAGGAGGAGGGGGGCCCCAGAGTTTGCCTCCTGGCCCCTCTGTTCAGCCTAAAGAGGAGCCACAAGCTTGCAGAGGGCATAGCTGGCCCTTCCCTGCGAGGGAGAAGCCTGCCAGGGAAACAGCTTCTATGCTGCTGGGCAGATGCTCTTTGGCCCCCTAAGTTGATCCAATGAGGTTTTAATATTTCTAATCATGCAAAAAAATGAAAAGCGTCCAGAGACCGGAGGGAAAGCAATAATCTGAAGAGTAAGCATCAAGAATAACAGGCTTGCCAAATGCCCAAAAATAGATGACTGGATCAAGAAGATGTGGTACATATATACCATGGAATATTACTCAGCATTCAAAAAAGATAAACACATGCAATTTGCAGCAACATGGATGGCGCTGGAAGGGATCATGCTCAGCGAAATAAGCCAAAAAGAAAAAGAAAAATACCGGATGGTCTCACTCATAGCAGGAATCTAGAAAACTTAAATAAGGGACCAGGAAAATGAATAACTATAAGAAAGTGAAAATCAAAATCAACAAAAAACTATGAACCAGAGACACTTTTTGGGGGGTGGGGGCCGGGAGGGGAGGGATTGGGGTCAGAATGGGGCATGTGCAGTTGTATGGGGGAATATAAAAATAAAATTTATTATTTAAAAAAAAATAAACTACATTCCCTTAGGAAATTAACAATTTCATAATAATAAAAATAAAAAATATTTTTTTTTTTTTTTTTTTTGTATAGAGGCATGCTTTATTTATTTGTTTGCTGGTCTGTTTGTTTGTTTTGTTTATACATGCACTGGGTACAGTCAGAAGCGCGGGAGGGTGAGAGAATTCACCAGAGCCAGAGCAGGGAGCACAGCAGGCAGAAGGACCGAAGTACACTGCTGAGGGGAGCAGCGGGCGGCAGGAGAGGTCTGCGCGCCAAGTGGGACCCTCCTCCGGTGGCCGGGGAGCAGCCGGGGATCGAACCGGCGCCGCAGAGGCCGCGGGCAGCTTCGCAACCCAGCGCTCAACCGCTGCGCCACCGGGGAGGCCCAATAAAAAATATTTTAAATACCAAAAAAAAAAAAGAATAACAGGCTTGAAGAATGCTAAGCAAAGTTACTGTCAATAAAAACATCTCCAAAAGACAGGTGCCAAGGAGAGTGGATTGAAGACCATGAAAATACATTTCACGAAAAGAGTAAAGAATTTCTAAGAATTCAAGTGGACATCCCCAAATTGATGCGAGAGTCTTACTTCCACAAAATGAGAAAAGTTAGTTATGAAAAAAGAAGTGAGCGGACAGTCAAGGTTCCATTGCTGACTGATGAAAACAGAAAGCAAAACTCTCAGGAGAGGGCTTGAAGACAACGGGAAGGGGGTGGCCAAAATGAGTGCGTCTCCCAAAGCAGGGGACAGAACACAGAACAGTGGACATGAGGAAAGAACAGCCAAGGGCACAGAGGATGCCGGCCCAGCAGGGTGTCCTGGGAGGGGGGAGAATAAGGAAGGGGGGAGAATCCCAGGAACAAGGGGCTTCCTCTCACCAGGACCAGTCCAGTTACCAAGCAGACAAATAACCAGACACCGAGGGGAGACAGGCAGAACCCCAGGATAAAGAAAATCCGCCTACCCTTAGTCCCTCCAAACACTGAGCGAGGACAGGGGTGCCCTTTTCTCATAATACGCTGCAGGGAAACCATTTTAAACCCCAGTCCCAAGGCTCGTCGATCATTCGTGTCATGGGGCATTTTCAGCTCGCCAGGCGCAGCCTCTCAAAGCTCAGCCAACGCTGAGAAGGGACTCAGACAGACAGACTCATGAGGACAGACAGAAGACAGTGTGGGGCCTGGCTGGTGGTGAGGGCTGCGGGGAGGGCGTGTGAGGGGTGACTTGGAGACCGTGAAAGGGGAGAGCGTGTGCATGAACTCAGCAGAAACGTTTTTAGAGCCACTGACCGAGGTAGGCAAAGCTACATGTGGTGGTTCCAAGTCTGAGCCTCCTGAAATGTTGGAAGAGCAGCTGCTGCAGGATGGATGGTGGGAAGCCAGGTTAGGAGGCAGCCATGTGGAATGAGGTGGCGGAATCAGCCACTAAGGCGGAGAGGTCAGGGCCTCTGGGTGAGCGGGGATTAGCCTCCCAGCCAGGAGGGTGGGCAGAGGGCACTCTTTCTACCTCAGTGGGGTTGCCAGATTCAGTCAACAAAAATACAGGGCACTCTGCTAAACTTGAACTTCAGATAAATAACGAATCTGCTTTTAGCCTTCGTCTGTCCCACGTGGGTTATACTTTGTTTACCATGCTCTGTGTCTCATCCAGCACCCCGCTACCTCAGAGATCCCCTATTCTGAGTTGCCAGGCAGGCTGGAACAAGAGCAGATGATAACTTAGTCCCCAGCATGAGTGGAAAGCTTGCAGAGGACTTGAGGCCTCCATCTGAGCAAATTTAAAATGATGTATCGGGCCTCCCTGGTGGCTCAGTGGTTGAGCGCTGGGTTGCAAAACTGCCCGCAGCCTCTGCAGCACCGGTTCTATCCCCGGCCAGTGGGCGAGGGTCCCACATGGCGCGCAGACCTCTCCTGCCGCCTGCTGCTCCCCTCAGCAGTGTACTTCATCGTTCTGCCTGTTCTGTTCCCCACTCTGGCTCTGGTGAATTCTCTCACCCTCCTGCGCTTCTGACCGTACCCAGTGCTTGTATAAATAAATAAATCTTAAAAAATAAATAATAAATAAAATGATGTATCTTTAGAATAATTTCAGCTACTGGCTCTTCTTAAATCTGTGACATACACTCTCAGTAAAGAGGGTCTAATAAACATACCTACCTCCTAATGTTGTTATGAGAATTATGTGTGCTAATCTAGGTAAGGAATTAAATAGTGATCGGAACATTATAAGCACCCCTAAACTGTAGGTAATGCTATAGCTGACCAATGATAACGTTGTCACTGTCTTCAAATTTGGGACTGTACAAATAGCCAGGAGATGTATATTAAAATTGAAATAATCATTTTTCAAGTAGCTAGAAGGTACGATAACACTGTTAATCAAGGATTCCAAAAATGATATTCATTGTGTAAAAACAAAAGAGAAATTGAAAAAAGAAAAGCATTTAGATGATTCCCACAACATGGGGTGAGGAAAGAGTATCTTATGTAGGTGATAAGACAAATAAAAACAATTCCCGATCTGGGGCCTCCCCGGTGGCGCAGCGGTTGAGCGTTGGGTTGCGAAGCTGCCCGCGGCCTCTGCAGCGCTGGTTCGATCCCCGGCTGCTCCCCGGCCACCGGAGGAGGGTCCCACATGGCGCGCAGACCTCTCCTGCTGCCCGCTGCTCCCCTCAGCAGTGTATTTCGGTCCCTCTGCCTGCTCTGCTCTGGCTCCAGTGAATTCTCTCACCCTCCCGCGCTTCTGACTGTACCCAGTGCATGTATAAACAAAACAAACAAACAAATAAATAAATAAAAAAAAATGCCTCAAAAAAAAAAAAAAAAACAACAATTCCCGATCTTGATAGAAAGATATGTTTATGTATGTATTAAACACAGCTGTGGTAATCCATGATAGAATGAAAATACGATGTAGATTTTCTAAGTCACTGGAAGAAGAAGAAAGAAAAGTGGAATAATAATGCAGGACAAAAAGCAAGAAATGAAGAAAAACAACTGTCACAAAGCATGGTCACTAAAATGCAAAAAGTAACTTAGAGTTCACTGAAATAATTGCATAATGAGCAGGCATCTCACCTGAGATGTGTCCATTTTCCTTTCCTGGAAATGCTTAGAGAACGGTGAAGGCAGAGCAGGAGGGAAGGGAAACGGTAAAGAAGTCATGAGAAATAATTTCTTTGAAACTCATCCTAACATTTGCCTGGAAATCCACACAGACTCACTGACGTGGCCCCAGGAAGGAGAAAGCCTCCCTGACCTTTCCGAGCAGGTGCGTACAGGGAACTCTTTAACCTCGTATAACCACAAGGAGCTAAGAGAAGTAGCTTTTCACTGGGAAAAGCAAGCATTTTTTCAATAAGGTTTCTTCTTTTGTTTTTTTGTAAAGATTTATTTATTTATGCATACAAGAACTAGGGTATAGGCCAGAGTGTGGGGGTGGGGTGAGAGGATTCACCAGAGACAGAGTGGGGAACAGAACAGGCAGATTGACTGAAATACACTGCTGAGGGGAGCAGCGGGTGAGACAGGGGAGGTCTGCTGCGCCATGTGGGTCACCTCTCTGGCTGGAGATCAAACTAGTAGCTGTAGTAGCTACCGATAGCTTCATAGTCCTGAGTCTTAACCCCTTGAGCTACAAATAAGGCCCCTCAATAAGGTTTCTTACTACTTATACCCTCCTTTGATTTAATAGCAGAGGAATATAAAACAAGACATAATCCAAGGAAGATGTGGTTAAAGGAATCACAGTGTAGCTAAGCTTGAGAGGCTAAGCCACCAGTCCATGATTAAACCTGTTTCATGAGGAATCTTCTGATGTTTGGGATTTACTTTAAAACAATGCAGCAGAGGAAGGTGAGGAGGAGAGAAGAGTGTGTGCACGTGTTGGGCGTGGGGAGTAATGAAATGGCATCTACAACGATAACTGCTGATGACCGTCAAGTAACACAGTCTATGCTATTTTCCTAACTTCTGTAGGTTTTAGATATTTCCCTTTAAAAAACAGCACAAAGTGGGGCCTCCCTGGTGGCGCAAGGGGTTGAACACCACACTATGAAGCAATCCGCAGCCTCTGCAGCATGAGTTCGATCCCCGGCCAGGGAGCAACCCACCTGGCGCGCAGACCTCTCCTGACTTGCCTGCCTCTCCCCTCAGCAGTGTATTTCAGTCAGTCTGCCTGCTCTGTTCCCCACTCTGTCTCTGGTGAATCCTCTCACCCCTGGCATCTCTGGCCTGTACCCCAGCTCTCGTATGCATAAATAAATAAATCTTTAAAAACATAAAAAACAGCACAAAATGCCAAAACCAAGCAACCACCACAAAAACCAGATGGAGATCTGCTCATTTACATTTCTACTTATATTTTCAACCCCTCAAGGTTAAAGAATTAAGAGGAACCATTGATTAAGGGAGCGTATACACATGTATATATACATTTAAGGTACTTGTTCTTTCCTTGGTTTGACTATTTCCAAAGTGCTTATTAAGAAACTTGTTTTGATGTGACTGACGTCTTGATTTTCTTTTTTGGGTAAAATGAGATCTATGATAGGGATCTGGCGGGGCGGTCTTGGAGAACAAATAATACACTTAATGCGAATAGCAATGGGCACTTTCAGCTGCTTCCCCCCAGTGCCTGCCAGGCCCTGCCGCTGAGTGCTTTCCAGGTGTTACCTTATTGTAGCCTCAGCACAACCTCGAGGCAGGTTTTAGGAATAACTTCACTTTACAGATGGAGATACCAAGTTTCAGAGGCCCATCATGTTATTTAGGGGAACTCGGTGGCTGAGCCAGACTTTGAACTCGTTTTCGTTCAAACTCGGGCTCTGCTCTGCTGCAGACCCCCCACCCGCCCCTAGCCTGCAACCATGTCCTAAGAGTAGTAAGAATTCATTCTCCTCCCTGGGCTGGTGGATTCGACTCACGCGTGCATGGTTGGCTGGGGCACACGCGCATCCGAGGAGCTTCTGCAAACAGTTCCTGAACCTTTCTCAAGCGCACTTTCTTCTGACCAAGAACCCCGCGGCCCGCTCCCCTCTCCGCTCGCGGAACCTGCAGGTTCTGGGCGATGCTCTGCCCCTGGCGGTCCCCAGGACGAGCGCACAGCGCTCAGGAGCAGGTGCTGCGAGATCTCGGCCCGCGGAGGTTGCGCGCAAGTTTTTGCTTCCACCAGGTGTGGCCACAAACATACCCCAAGCCCGGCAAAGCGTCCCCCGAGCGAGGTGCTCACCTGCAGCGCACATCCCCCGCGCAGGACCGGGTCCCGGGCAGCGCAGACCCCCGGCCCCGCGGTGATCCGCCGCCCGAGGCCGGAGACCAGGCGAGCGGGGAACAATGAGGAGGAACCGCACATGCGCGCAGGGCGCAGCGAGGGACCATTCCTGGCTCCCCGCCGGGCCATCCATCAAAGTGGGGACTCGGTTTCCCATACGGCTCCGCGCCCCTCCGGGAGGGGAGGTCGGAGAATTCCAGCCCTTTTTTGGTGAGTTGGGTTTTTTGTTACTCAAATCATCCCTCCTTTTGTTTGGATCCGTAACCCCCAGCATGAGGAATCTCAACCCAGTTCAACCCTCACCTGGGTCCCTGTAGACTCAGTTACCTGCAGAAGGAAAGGTGCATGTCGCCTGCACAGACGAAAACAGAAAAATTTAACTAAAGTACTAGAAAATAAAGGTCAGCAATATCGTGAAGGATTAACACCCACCGCTGGCAAGTTTTCACCCAGGAAGGCAGGCACCCCCTGAACCCCAAACTGGATTGCAAAAGTAATTCCCTAAATCTGTAGATGAGATGACGCAGACACAGAAATCACAGGAAGATTAGGTCCAAGAAGATCGCTCCTAACCTCCCCTCCCAGGTAGGAGCCTATTCGGTGATTATTTTATGAAAATAAGACCCTAAGAGTTCAGCAGGGTATTTTCATCATGATTTTCTTATTCTTTAAAGCTTTTTATTTTGAAAATTTTCAAATTTATCAAAGTTGCAAGAATTATTAACTTGGAACAAACATCTGTAAACCATTTGCTAGTTTCATCAGTTTTTCATAATGTGTCACAGATGCTGCATTCAGTTTCTCTCTCAACTCATCCCCCTCACCATTTGAGAATAAGTTGGCAGCATAAACTGTTACTTCTAAAACTACACACGATCCCGAAGAACAGGGATGTTCTTTTATGTTACCGACATGCAAATATCTAACTGAAGAAACTGAAATCGGGTATAATGTTATCATCTAGTATGTAGACCACTTTTTACCATTGTTCCCAAAATATTTTGGGACTTTTTTTTTTTCTGAGCCAGGATCCAATTCAGGGTCATTGCTTATATCGGCTGATCCTATCATTTAGATTCCTGTAATTTAGTTTCACAGACTTTTTTTCACCTTTCATGGACATCAGTAGTTTGGAAGAGGAAAGACTAACTGCAAGAATGGGTCTTCATTTGGATTTGTCTGCTTGCTTCCTTACAATTAGATTCAAATTATACATTTTGGGGCCGGAATCCTACATAAAGGATGTCTTATTCATCTCAGGTCAGTTTTATACAATGATGTCAGTTTGTCCCATTTTTGGCATTGTTAACTTTGATCTCATGGTTAAGATGATGTGAAGGTCATTTTATTTTTTTTTTTAAATGCCAATGACAGTCATGGGAAATAAGTTCCATTCATGGTAGCTGACAGTGTCTAGAACTGCCTTAATGAGAAATTGGCAGAACTTACACAAAAGAAACTATTGCAAGCTACTGTGTACAGGGAAGAGTGGAGACACCCTGCTTTGGGGGGTGGGGAGCTCAACACTCCAGCAAAATTCTAATCAAAATCACAATACATTGCATGATTTTTCTCTTTCTCTTTTATTTTACTTAATGGAATGCCTCTAAATTTCACCTGGAAAAAAAAAAACAACAAAACAAAAACCTAAGGGTAACAGCCAAGACTTAAAAAAATTTAAATTGTTTCCTACCAGACATGAATATGTATGATGTTAATATAGTGTTCAAAAGATTGCTTCTAGCATCTTAGGAGAACAGGCCAAATCCAGGGGTTCTTAAGAATTCACAGTACGATCAAGGAGGGATTTCCAAGTAAGGCATTGTGGGAAGGGGCGATTAACATTTTAACAGTAAACCATCAAGTGTCTAGAGAAAATAGAAAATAATTTTCTTATTTAATCTCTGGTCAAACCATGAAAGAAATGACTGCCGAATTTTATTGTAAAAAATTCAGATCTTAGTTTCAAAAGAAAAATCAAGTGAAAACACACTTGGAAAATATATGGGTTAAGCATGTGAAAGAAATGGTTTATTGACTTCATTTAATTATCTCTTTCACATTTATAAGAGCATCATACCACCATAAAAATGATTTATGGATATGAGGGGGAAAGTAATAAAAAGGAAAATGCAAATGAGCAATAAATATGTGAAAACAGTCCATAAACTACAAATAAAATATGCAAATGTTTAAATACATTTTTTGGCCTTTACAGTTAGCAAAGATTATAAAGAAAAATGATAGCCAGGATGGGCATAAGTTTGGGGAAATGCTCATTCCCATAAATTTCTGTTTGAAATATAATTTGTAAAACAATTTGGAGGCCACTCTGTACCAAGATTTAAACAGAACATGCACTTTAATGTAGCAATTATATTCTTAGAAATATGATCTAAGCAAATAATTGTCCTAAGATACAAGTGTAAGTACTTCGCTTACAGTTTATGTTCATAGCAACACATTGTCAAAAATCTAAATGTAAGGAAAACAGCAATAGCTTATAGGATGCCACAAGGTGGGGAATTAGATAACCATTAACAATTATAAAACAGGAATAGTAGGGATTGATCTATTTTTAAAAATCAGACATGTTCCCTAAGGGCTTGAAAACAAAGGTAAAAGCCAAAATTTGAACCAAAAAATTAAAAATTGCTCTCATACATAATAATAGAGCAGGGTATGCAAGAATTTTGTTTACACAGACCTGGAAAAATTCAGAATCTGCATCATTCAATACAACTATCCCCACAAGAATAGACTAAGAATAGGGAGGAATAGTCTCAGGGAGTACAAAATTGCACTCATTGTGGAAATTTCTCATGCTGTCTTTGAGCCCCTCTCGGTGTTCTGATGCTGAATTGAGTGTTCTCATTAAATTAACTGCACGGTGCATTCTGGAGCTTGGTGTCTTTTGTAGTGTATTATAACATCAATTTCCACTTGAAAGTAATTGGTTTTCACAAATTTTGAAAGCCCTTAAGAGTGCTATCATTTAATGAATATTTGGATAAGACTAGTGTATTAATTAAAAGATTTAAAATGTTAACAACAGTGAATGTTAATATAACTGCCCAAGTTATAAAATCATTCATAATATTCTAAAGCATGAGTAACAGTGTGTTCATTTGAGGGCACTAACAACCCTGGGCTTGAGAGTTAAATGTATAAATTTTAATCTGTCTGCTAAAGAGATATAATTAAATTTCAATACTATAAGCACAGTTCGCAACTAGAGTTCCTTGCTGTTTGCGTGTTATGTGGTTCCTTACAATTTTTGGAAACCTTGGAAGACTTGTATTATATTGAAATTTGCACCAAATTGGAAACATTAGCACACTTGCTTTAGATTTTTTATAGATTTCCTTGTCAATCATATTTAGGAAATTTCTTTCTGTTCCTAAGTAGAATCTAAAGTTTATCAGATCCATTTTCTAACTTAGTAATATGACCTTTATTTTGCTAATACTCACTTCACTGGTTAATTTTATAGAGTTAAACTGCATTCCTGGACTAAATCCAACTTGGTGATGAGATCTTACTTTTAAAAAATATTGCCTTTTTTTGTATCTATATGAGATGATGGATGTTAACTAAACTAATTGTGGTAATCATTTCACAGTATAGGAATGTCAAGTCATTCTGCTGTACACCTTAAATTTATGCAGTGCTATATGTCAATTATATTTCAAGACTGGAAAAAATGTTGCTCAATTTTATTTGCTAATGTTTTGTTTAGAACTCTTGTTCGTGAATGAGATTCACTTTTATCAAGAATGTTTCATTCTTAAGAATATGAAATATCGTTATTTGATTTTTATATCAAGCTTATGCTGGCCAATAAAATTAATTGGGGTATAGTCCCTCTTTTTATATTGTCTAGAACAATTTCTATAAGATTGATTTAATTTTCTTTATACATTTAATAGGATTAACCAGTAATAATATATGGGTCCCTAAATTTTAAATTATGCATTCAATTTCGAAAATAATTTTAAATAATTAGCTAACTATGAAGAATTTCTATTTCTTCTGTTGTCAGTTTTGGTAACTGATGCTTTTCTAGAACTTCATCTACTCATTTAAAAACACCGGTATTCTCTCAATTTCTAGTTTTTGTCTATATATATGATCCTAGACCATATATATTATCCTAGACAAGCTACTTACTCATTCTACCCTAATTTTATTGCTACTTTAAACCAAGAACAAGATTTAGGTAACTCAAAAATTTCAGTCCAGCACCACCTACTGTTTATTGCTTACCTGTGCCAAGATCATCTAGTCCTGCTTGGTCTTTGCTTCTGACGTCTGTTTGCTGCATTTATTGCTGGTGTCACTTGCTTGCCTGGTCTTTGGGTACAAGTGATTGTTTGGGTCTGACACCCTTTCTATGGCTTCTGGCCCAGTCATCCATCTATATCCACCTCATTCTTACCCAGACCACTCAGGCTCCGACCCTTCCATCACAATCAACTTTGCTGCTCCCTCCTCTCCCTGAAATTATGGTGGAAGGAGCTGCTGTTCGTGCCATCTCCATGACTGTTGGTGCCAAGTAGTCTCTCCTCCGCTGCAGCTCCCTTGTGGGGATCAGGAACATCACCAAAGGAGACCCTTCCTTTCACTGATTCTGTTAGGGGTAAAAGGATGTCCTAAAGCTAATTCCATACAGGCTTTGTGGACTCCACCCCCACTTCAGACCAAAGCCATCAGGACATTGGGAGAGACAAATCCCATCACCACCAAAGGGAAGGTTGCTGGGACCTGAGGGTGGGGTTAAGCAGCCAGGTTTTGTATAAAAACCAGACACGTGGGCTTTTGGGGAGGGGGGGGTGTTCCTTTTTTTTGGCTCTCTGCCACCTCACAGCGCTCTGGGCCAGCTCTCATAGTGCCTTTGGGTTTTCAGGTCAGCAGATCGGGTAGGACGCATTAAAGACTTTATATCCCTATTTTCTCCCTGAGTTGTACATTTCCTTATTTCCCTTTCCCTTGTAAATAAACCTTTTATTAATCTTTTGTGTGTGCCTATAGTGGATTATTAATAAGTCCCTTTTAAGCACGCGGGTGAGGGCCCACAGTCAGGCAACCTGTTTTTATGTCAGGGCTGCTCTGTAACAATTCCAGTGGAAAATTGGTTACAAGCCCCACCGGATGTGTGTCTTATTAACATCACAAGTGAGTCACATAGCAGGTGTGATGAAAGAATACTCCTAAATTTTCAACCTAATCCTTGTTTATTCCTTAATCCACTGGCTTTCAAAGTGCAGTCCTCAAGCAGCACAACTGGCCTCACCTGGAAACGTTCTAGCACTCTGGACACGTGGACCCTGCACCTGACCTACTGAATCAAAAAGTCCGGGGGTATCGCTGCTGTATTAAGCCCTCCAGGTGATTAGGGGACATGCTTATGTTATAGGACAGGGAGAGGGGCAGCCCAAAACCCCGCAAACCTGCCTATTCTAAATGGATTCTGCCATCCGCCGCACCAACACAAAACATATGAGACTTTAATGGGAAGGAACTTTAATAAAACTAGGAAACAATACAGGTAAGGCAAAGAGTCTAGTTTCTAAGTGAAGCACCCAAAGTTACCCGTCCCCTCGTGGGTAAAAGTCCATCCAAATGGGATTGACCCAGAGCAAGGCCCCAAGGCCTGCCACAAGTCTAAAGCATCTTCCAGTGGGGACCCACAGAAAAGGGTCATAAACAAGCTTGTAAGAGAAGTAACAATTAGTCAGCAGCATTGTCCATGAATGTCCAGTATGAGTTTTTGAGAATCACTGTCCTCACATTCCCCTTCACACCAGGGGCCAGGAGGGTTGGGATACAGGGAGGCAGGTGACTGATCCTGATTGAGAAACCAGAAGAGCCTGGGCCTGTTTATCTGACTCCAGATAAGCAGGCTCTGGCCTGGGCTGGGGCTGCTGGAGTTGGTGCATTTCCATCTCTGAGAAGGGGAGTTTGCTCCCAGCCTATTGGCTGCCTATTGGCTGAGAAGTTTCAGACGCTAAATCGTTGGGGTCATGTGCTCTACCCCAAATTCTGGCAGCAGCAGCCCAGTGGTGTAATTGCAAGGATCGGGTGAAGAGGGGAATCAGAGGTGCAAGCTGGGGAGGCTGTTGCTCAGTCTGCTTCCCTTCTGCGTGTCCGGAAGAGGGTGTGGGAGTCCTGGTCTCTCCCGATTTTCTTTCCAGCTCCGACGTGTTTTTTCTCAGAGACCCACTCTCCTCCGGGGGGACCTGAGAAGAGTGGAGGATAAAATGGCTCTTTCATTTTTAAAAATCATGTCCCAAGTGATGGTCCAGGTGAGTTAACTTGTCTCTTTTTCGGAAATGCTGATAGTCTGTTCCTTACACATTTGCTTCCTTGCCAGTCTGTATTCAGATGAAACTAGTCAGCAAACAAGTTCTCTTCTCTGCCTTTCCTCTCGAAATATTCACAGATTCATTCAACAAATCACTCAAGGAGGTACTGACCAAGAGGCTCCAGAAGATGTACCTCCAAGAGCAGGGAGGAAGTTTATTAAGACTTTGGCTGTGCAGTGCAGTCGAGCCATCTGAGCTGGGGGTGGAGGTGGACAGCAAGTGCTGGTCAGAAAGGTCAGTCTCCCCTGGGAACTTGTTAGAATTGCAAATTCTTGGGCCCCTCCCACCCTACTGAATCAGATACTCCGGAGGTGTCCCCTGCTGCTCTTGGGTCTTAACAAGTTCTCCAGGTGATTCAGGTGCCTGCTTTGTTCTGCTTTGTAAGGGTCAATGTGTGGCTCCTGCACCAGCAGCATCATCAGGGAGCTTGTTAGAATTGTTAGAACTTATTAGAGTTGCAAATGCTCAGGCCAGAGGTTGCATCTGTTGCTCTGAAACTTCCTGACTATCTGGAGAATAACAAATGGTCAGTGTGGAGTGATGTGATGAGAATGCAATAATACCAGGACACAACAGGATAAGAAAAGAAATGCAGGGATTACATGTAGGGCTAATTATCCTATGCATGCCACCAGGGTACAGCAGCGAAGGAATGTGAAATTAGTCTTTATGTAGAGAGGTAAGCACAGCAACAGTGAAAGTTCAGAAACAAATCAATGCAGACAAAAAGATTGGGCAAATAATGAAAGTTGTATTTAACAAGAGGACAGAGTTTAGTCAATGCCTGACAGTAAAGATCGGAAACAAACAGAACACCCACATATAGAAGAAAGGGCCGCATTAAATCACACTTAATTTGATCAAAATATTCCTTAGAATGTGTAAGTGATTTTCTTGAATCTAATACATGTGACACTTGAGAGTACAATGCAGTGGTTATTAGATTCAATCTTGACACACAAAGCTAAATGATTCTGGGATATCACACATCTCTTTTTCCTCTAAAAATTGTAAGAAATAATAAATTTCTCGCATTAATGAAAAATTTCAGAATAAAAGTAAAATTCTTAATTTCTAAACCTATCTTATTCTGAGTTTCATAAACTGCACTTTTAGTTACTACATCTGCGTATATATATCTATGCATAGAATTAGTACATTTTCAGGTATTTATAGATAAAGGGAATCATCTATGTGATAACCTGTAAATATTGTTTTTGAACTTCAAAATGTTCTAGAGATATTTCTGTGGCTGTCCGTAGAGATCTCTAATTCTTACAATATCCACATGCAATTCTACAGTGTGATTATTCCGTAGTTAAACGATTCCTTAAATGATTAGTGTGTGCAATACTTTACTGTTGTAATTATCTATTGTAGTCTACTCTAAGTGTTGTGTGTGTGCAAATATTACTACTTAGT
Source organism: Talpa europaea (assembly GCF_964194135.1). NCBI lineage: Eukaryota > Metazoa > Chordata > Mammalia > Eulipotyphla > Talpidae > Talpa > Talpa europaea. Next base: position 9,275,193 of record NC_140078.1, on the reverse strand, counting down.
TCAAGATATGCACTAGTACTGCTTTCAGAGGTCTTACCAAGCTCTACTTTGAAAAACATAGGCCAGTTTTAAAACTCATTTCCAGTCTTGGAGAATTCTTGGGTTCTACAGCCTGACAACAGTACATATTATCTATGTTTAGGTGATGTGACTTTGTTGTTCTCAATGGATACCAAGCTGTGAATTTGATTAGTCTCAGCTCATTATTATTTAAAAATAATTGTATTTCCCTGATTCCTTTGGGTCTGTCACCTTTACTAGCCACTTGTCTGCATTTTAAAAATGAATTGTTCACGAATCCCATTCATTTGGTGAATAGTTTCTCCTTTTAAAAGATTTTTTACTTTTTTTAAGCCTCTCCTTTTCTTGGTTATCTGTGTATATATTCTGATTAATTTTGGCTTTACCCTATGCAAACATCTCCAGGTTTTGCAATCACCTTGCTTTTGGTGGATTGTCCATGAGTTCAATTTGCTTACCAGTTATCGGGCCCTTCAACCTACCTATTTCTTACTGTGCTTGTGCTTTTTGAGGAATCGTTTCATCTAAGTTGTCAAATGTGTGTGTAGGGTTATTCATAGAATCCCTCCTCCTTCTGATGTGTGGGGAGTCTGCAGTGGTTAGTCACTATTTCATTCCTGATACTGACACTTTGTGTTTGTTCTCAAACTTGCTACCAAATTTATTCTCACACTCAAGTTCCCATTTGGCATAATTCAAGTGACTAAGCCCAACCTCTCTAGGGCTACTCGGCTGTACAGGCAATTGGAAAATCAAGGTACCTGTTAATTGCAGGGGTCAGTGACACTTGGAGATGTGTTCGTCGACTTGTCTCAGGAGCAGTGGGAATCCCTAGCTGTTGATCAAAAAAATCTGTACAAGAAGGTGATATTGGACAACTACAAACATATGATGACTTTGGGTAAGAATGTATTTTCCTGCTGGTGGATAAGCTGCCTATTTTGATGTGCCCAGAACTCCTGAAATTCTCACCTAACTTCTGATTTCCTGTGTAAGCCATGGGCCTTTCTGCAGGGGGACATGGGGACAGCCATCTCCGACACTCAACTTCATGTACCCACATCTCAGATTTCACACCTTTCTCAGATATGAGAATCCTCTGGCTACTGTGGGCCCCCAAATTTGCTGGAGAACTATTTTTAAAAAACAGATGATTTGTGGGCATTTGTATGAGAGAATACTGCCCCCAGGCTTCCTGCGTGATCCTGCTTTCCTTACCTACTGTCCATACATCGCTTAGGTGGGGGCTGAACATGAAAGGGAGTGTTATAAATTGCCCTGGAATAACTAAAGCAAACTGAACCCAGAAGTCACCTGGCTTATGATCAAAAGATTAGATTTAAATTCTGATAGGTAAAGCATTGAAAAGATCATTTTATTTTCCTATATGCAGGACAATGGACTTTTAAGGCAAAAGTTATCTCATCTTTGAAGGAAAAGAACTATCCCTGGATGATGGTGAGCGAGGGAACAAGTACTCCATGCCCAGGTAATTGACAAACACCTTATTAAGAAATAGCTGGGGATTATCTGTTTTTTAAAAATTTTTTTAAAAAGATTTATTTTTATTTATAGAAGAGCTGGGGTATAGGCCAGAGTCGAGGGAGGGTGAGAGAATTCCCCAGAGATGGAGCGGGGAGCAGAATAGGCAGATGACCGAAAGCACTGCTGAGGGGAGCAGCGGGCGAGACAGGAGAGGTCTGCCGTGCCATGTGGGGAGCTCCCTGGCTGGCCGGGAATTGAACCTGCACCACAGAGGCTGTGGACAGCTTCACTCGACCCACTGCACCACCAGGGAGACCCTATCTCTGTTTTTTTTTTTTTTTTTTTTATAAAGGCATGCTTTATTTATTTGTTTGCTGGTTTGTTTGTTTGTTTTTGTTTATACATGCACTGGGTACAGTCAGAAGCGCGGGAGGGTGAGAGAATTCACCAGAGCCAGAGCGGGGAGCAGAGCAGGCAGAAGGACCGAAGTACACTGCTGAGGGGAGCAGCGGGCGGCAGGAGAGGTCTGCGCGCCATGTGGGACCCTCCTCTGGTGGCCGGGGAGCAGCCGGGGATAGAACCGGCGCCGCAGAGGCCGCGCGCAGTTTCGCAACCCAGCGCTCAACCGCTGCGCCACCGGGGAGGCCCCCTATCTCTGTTTTTTTAAAATAAAATATTTTTACTACTTTTTCCTGACTTTGCTATTTTAGATATTGACTCCCTCATTACACTCATACCCCTTTTCCATCCCCCAATATGCTATATGATCACTTCTTATTAAATTGGTTTTCAGTGTCTACACAATTATGACTGACTTTATAAGGCTACTGTTATTCTCATTTGAGGCAGGTTGGGTGACTTATAATTCTTCCTGGGGCTTATATTTCCTTTAGCTTTTTTCCTCATTTTTTAGCTACAGGTCATTAATTCATCTCCCAAATCTCTGGAAAAAAGGAAAAATCTCCTGCTACATTAATTACACCAGGTGTTATTCTAACAATTTTTCTTGGTGAGCCATCTCCCCTGAAATCTCCATTTTTTAAACAAACTTTTTGTTGTTTTTATGCAATTCTTCCCATAATTCTTCATATCCCATCTGTCTTTAACAGGTTACATCGCTATTTTAGCTACTTTCATGCCAGCCCTTTAAGTAACAAAATACCTCTGCTCTTCCTTCAACAAATGTTAATGACTAAATTTATTTAAACATAGACTCAAACCTATTATTTCTATTTTGTTCCTTTTTTATTACCACTTGATTCTGTCTTATGTTGAATGTTTAGAAAATATTATTCATGGATATTTTAATCCACTTTCTAATCACTAGAGTAGCATCCCAAGGTCTAGAATTAAGGAAAGTAACAAACTGATGCTAGTTCTCCATCTTGCCAATGGTAGATTTTTGGGGTACTTATTAGCTTATCTATAATATTTTGTATGGTCAATTTTTTTCTTAGCAGTTAACTAATTTCTATTTAGATTTTATTTAGAACTTTTTATCAAAATGTGAAGTCAGAAGTTTGATAGTCTAGGCTAGACTCTAGGGTTATCAAGATACTAGAAAATCATGATGTTCATATAAGGACATACTTGAGTGTAGTGTGTGTATATTTAAGGACTCTCATTCCTCACCAACTAGATTTCAACAAATTAACAAAGATATACACACATATATAAGATTATTGTTAGTGTTCATAGCAATAACAAGACTAAATACAACTCAGATATCCAAATAGAGCAGTAGCCCAATCAAGAATGGGGCCACCATTCAGTAAATACTCTATCATGTAGATTCAATGTCAGTAAAATTGACAAACCAGATTTATAATTACTAAAGATCTCCAATTTTGTTGTTAAAAGGAAAAAATATGGGGCCTCCCCGGTGGCGCAGCGGTTGAGCGCTGGGTTGCGATGCTGCCCACAGCCTCTGTGGTGCCGGTTCGATCCCCAGCTGCTCCTCGGCCACCAGAGGAGGGTCCCACATGGCGCGCAGACCTCTCCTGCCGCCTGCCGCTCCCCTTGGCAGTGTACTTCGGTCCTTCTGCCTGCTCTGCTCCCCGCTCTGGCTCTGGTGAATTCTCTCACCCTCCCGCGCTTCTGACTGTACCCAGTGCTTGTATAAACAAAAAACAAACAAACAAACAAATAAATAAATAAATAAAACATGCCTCTATTAAAAAAAAAAGGAAAAAGTATAATCACCAATCGCTATGTTTATATATATAGAGAGATTTTAAAGGCCCTTAATGAAAAGAAAACATGACTCCCTGCTTGGAATTCCATGTGATTTTCTTTTTAAAGATTTATTTATTTATGCATACAAGAGCTGGGGTAGAGGCCAGAGATGTGGGGGGGTGAGAGGGTTCCCCAGAGACAGAGCAGGGAACAGAACAGGCAGACTGACTGAGATACACTGCTGAGGGGAGCAGCAGGCGAGACAGGAGAGGTCTGTGCTATGTGGGTTTCTCTCGGGCCGGCTGGGGATCAAACTCATGCTGCAGAGTCTGTGGATTGCTTCATAGTGCCGTGCTCAACCCCTTGCACCACCAGGGAGGCCCCCATATGATTCTTTTTAAGTGCTTTAAAATTTTCTATTTAGGTAATTAAAATTTCAACAAGATTTTCTTTACAGTCACAAATATAAGCATTTCAAGTTTAAAGAAAATTTTCACTGGCCACATGTTGATCACATGAATTACTCCTGTACTGGGAGAGTACTCTCTCTCTCTCTCCTAGCCCCAAAAACTCTTACTTTTCACCCCACCTCTCTCAAAATTTCAGTATCTGAACGCTTTTCTCCCCAACCACTTACTAATTAGCTTGCTGTTTGTTGCTGTGCATGCTCTAACCATCTACTTTTTCTTCTCTTCCTACTAGCATGTCAGCCAGCACTGGCAAATTATCACCCCCTTAATGAATCTGCAAATAGTCTCAGACAGATTTCTCACCATGCTAAATATCGGGGACTTTGTACTTTAACCCAGCGCTATGAATGCGATGACTGCAGTATGGTTTTTAGCCATATCTCGCAACTCACTGGACATCAGAGGATTCACAAGGTAGAGCAACCCCCCCAATATCATGAAAATGCGGAGGCTTTTAGGCACTGTTCCTCATTTGCGACACTCCAAAGAATGCATGTTCTAGACAGACTCTTTGAATGTCACCAGTGTGGCATCACCTTTAACAGAGCTTCAAAGCTTGTTGAGCATCAGACCAGGCACAGCGCCCTGAAGCCGTATAGATGTGATGTGTGTCAGAAGACCTTTAGGTTTCTCTCATCCTTGACTATACATCAGAGGTTGCATGCCAGCAGCAGAGCAAACTTGACTCAGTCTAAAAAAATTCACACTCAAAAGAAGCTCTTTGCCTGTCAGTTTTGTGGAAGGGCCTTTTGCAGTTTCTCCAAAAAAATTCAACACCAAAAAATTCATGTTCGAAAGAAATACTATACATGTAAATACTGCAAAAAGAACATCAGTCCATTCTCGAAATTTATCCTGCATCAAAGAGTTCACACTGGAGAGAGACCCTACAAATGTAATGATTGTGAAAAATCCTTTAAAACCATTTCAAATCTTAATAAACATCAGAAAATTCATATTGGAGAAAAGCCTTTTTCATGTGATAAATGTAAGAAGACCTTCACCCAGCTTATAGATCTGACTCGTCATCAACAGAAACATACTGGAGAGAAATGTTTCCTATGCACTGACTGTAAAAAGACCTTCGTCCGCTTCTCAGATCTAATTTACCATCAAAGATCTCACACAGGAGAGAAACCCTACGCATGCAATGTTTGTGGAAAAGCCTTTAGCTATCGTTCAAATGTTGCTAAACATCAGAAAATTCATTCTGAAGAGAAGCCCTTCAAATGTAATGAATGTGAAAAGACCTTCCGTTATTGCTCAGACCTTAATCGGCATAAGAAAATTCATACTGAAGAGAAACCCTATAAATGTAATGTATGCGGAAAACTTTTTAACCATGTTTCAAATCTTAATAAACACAAGAAAATTCATACAGGGGAGAAATCCTTTGTATGTAATCAATGTGGAAAAGCTTTTAGCCTAAATTCAAAACTGTCTCGACATCAGAAAACTCATGATAAACCCTAAATATTTGGAAGATGCTTTTTACTGGAAACTGGACATTTAAACCACAGAGATCAAGGTGGGCGAGTTTTTAGTCAAGCCCGTTCTTTTGCATGAATTCATGGAATGTTTTAGAACTAGAAATACAAATGTTGAGGAAACACGGAGATCTGATCAGAAATGCGCTCTGTACAGCTTGAATTGCATCTTTGAGGCCAAGTGGCTAAACATGTCTAAGTGCCAAAACCTGACATTAGATAAGGCAGCTCGTATGGTGGAAAGTATGCTAAGAGGCAGCTGGGCAGCTGTCATGCAAAAGAACATATTCATTCTGCTATTTGTTCATAATGTATTTTTACTGGGTGAATAAAATCATATTTTAGTAGAGGCAGCACTCAAAAGCTGTGAGCTTCTGCAGGAAGAGGATGCAACCTCAATTGAAGCGTAAGTAAGAAAAAGAAAAGCCATTTCACTTCCTCTCTCTGATCATTCTCTGCCAGTGGACAGTGCAAAACCCAAAGTGGATCATGAATCAAATGAAAAGATAAAGAGTTAAGAGAGTGGGCACAAGAAATTCAAAGGTCATGAGCCGGTGGGAGAGAAGACAGTTGCTGTTGTTGCCTTGTGTAACTGGACATGACATTTAGTCTCCTTGCTCCTTGAATGGCTAATTCCCTGAAGGGTTAGCACCTTTGCTCGACTGTCTCAAGAACCAAGGAGATGGGTGAATTGTAATAATTCTGGAGCCTGGATTCCGAACAGCTGATCTTTTGCTTATCATTTCAGTTTATTTAATAAAGTTGCTTTCCTAATTGTTATCGTGAATAAATGCTAAGTATTCAAGTTGATGCTAGTGGTGTATCATGTCTAATACATTTGGGGCTCTTACCAGAATTCTAATTGTACTTTAGTGTTCCCATAATCATCTGTGCAAGTTACCCCTGACCAGTCAGGGGGGATGGGCATGATCTAACAAGTGTCTTTAGGACTGTTGTGCCTAATGGAGCGATATAAAGAGATCTATTTATGGGAGGGTAAGAGATTAGAAACAGCTCAGCACTGTGTTCTTTTCAGAAAATTTAAAAAGTTAGAGTTTGTACCAGGTTCCTGGGATTATGCTAATTTTTCAGATTACTAGCTCACATTAAATACATGCTCCCCAACGACAGGGTGGCAGACCAAGAAATAATATCTTCAGTAAAGAGCACATGCACAAGGTGAAGAGGGATCCCAAAAGGAAAGTTTTTGTGTTATTAGAATTCTTTGAGGGGGTAACAATTTTATTCCTAAAACACAGTGTGTTTTTGTAGGAATATGAGCATTAAGACATATATGAGGGCCTAAAACATGTGTGGGGAATTCAGAAAACTACAATGCCTCGATATAAAAGGGTAATGAGGGTTGGACAGGGGGCAGAGAAAAAGAAGCCTTTATTTTGATGAGTCTTTACATTTTTAGATGGTAAAACAACCTTGCACATACAACTATCATGTATGTTTACTTAGAAACTCAGTTACTTTAAACTATATATTAATAGCAAGAAAGCTTAATTATTTTCTCATTCTTTCAGCCAAAATGCCAGTGTGAATATATGCCCTGTGGATCCGCAGGGAGCTCCCTGGTCTCCACTTTATTTTTAAAGATTTATTTATGCATATAAGAACTGGGGTGCAGGCCAGAAGTGTGGGTTGGTGACAGGATTCACCAGAGACAGTGTGGGGAGCAGAAAAGGAAGATCTACTGAAATACACTGCTGAGGGGAGCAGCGGGCGAGACAGGAGAGGTCTGCTGCACCATGTGAGTTAACTCCCTCCCTGACCGGGGATTGAAATCATGTTGCGTGGCTGCTGATATCTTGATAGTGCTGTGTCTTCAATCCCTGCACCACCAGGGAGGCCCCTGTTCTCCACTTTAGGGACCACTGCTGTGCATGATGGGAATCCATGAATGTTTGTTAGCCAGCTGGAGTTTTGGGATCCAATTTGTGTTTTTAGAAACCAGGTTTTAGAAACTCTTGCCATAGAGCTTGGCAAGCTCCAGCCTGTGGGCAAATCCACCCCCAGAGACCCCAAGTTGGTCTTTGTGTTTGCACATGATCGACACAGTTTTCACACTACAACAGCTGTGTTGAGTAGATCTGACAGAGGCTCTCCGGCCAGCAAAGCCAAAGTGGTTATTATCTGGCCATTTTAAGGAACTGTTTGTTGTCCCCAGTCCTAGAAAAATGGGAAAGGACTTAAATGTCAAATAAAAAGAGAAGAAAATTAGCCATCACTGAGCCATGGCTGTAGGTAGCACCAGTGGGGAGGGAATCAACCCTATATGATGAGTAGCTAGAAGAGTTGGCCGTGAGCTGGTGGTGCTGTGTGAGGTGTGACGGCCACATTATTTTGTCTGATCAGCTGGGTAGATGCCAGTACCACACGCTCAGATTAGGAAAAGAAACCAAAAAGGAAGGGCCCCTGGGAAGCGAATGCGAGGATATTTAGGATGCTGTGTTGATTATACATTAATAGTAGCAAAGCCTAATTATCTCCTCATTCTTTTAGCCAAAATTCCATTGCGAATATAAACCCAGTGGGATTCACAAAAGAGATGCCCAGCTGGCAGGTGGCCATTCACTCCTGGAGCTCACAGGACAGGAAGAGAGTGGGGATCAAAAGCAACAGTTGATAAGATACAGTGACTTTGAATCATCTGTGGACTGAAGTGGATGCTAGTGATCATGATTGAGAATATACTAGAAGTAGAGATAAAAAGTATAGACTATTTTTTTAAGGCAGCGGAAGGCCCTCACAAGCCCACAGGGAGAAAGAGAGCATTGCTAAATGCACAGGTGCATAACTATACCTGCCAGCTGGAACATTCCGCTTAATCTTTCAAGCTCACTGTGCAGAATTCATTTCCTCAAGGGTGCAGGGCTGGCTCCCCACTTTCCAATACCTGCTCACTGATGTCAACTGGCCCTTGCTACGTGCCCCCTCTGGGGTGTCCTTTCTCCGGACCCTCGGGGACAGGCTTCAGGCTTCTCTCTCGTGACGGCTGGAGAAAGCTCTGCTAGACCGCTAGTGCAAATAGGCCAGGCCCACTGGGTGATCTCCGATCGCCAGGTCATCTCGTGGGCCCTTAATTACATTAAAATAACCCTTCGCAGCTGTGTCTAGGTCAGGGCTTGACACACAGCCGGAGGAAGGTATGTGGACGCGGAGGCGCGTGGGAGGCTGAGGAGAAAGAAGACAATAACCTAAAAAGGCAGACCGGCCTGCTGTGGGATGGCGCAATTCTGTCTTGACCACGAGGTGGCAGCATTCACACGGGCCACGATGACCACAGGTCGACCTTTGTTGACCTTCAGGAGGTCTCAGGGTCTACAAACCAAGAAGGCCTTGCCGAGACCCCCCCACTCCGGTCCCCAGGCCAAGATCTTCATACAGCAAATGCCAGTTCTACTGCTACCGTCTACCTGAGCAGCTCTTCATGGTGGCACCTGTTTTGTCTTTGATTATTTTGGGGTTTGGCCCCTGGCCGTCCATACTGCCTTTTTCTGATAACAAGCACTTCTGTTTTCCTTTGAGAAACTATTCACTCCCATTATGTTGGCCACATACCCTCACATGGGCTGAGTGCTGCCCAACTCCAGAGGATCCCCCATTTTGACTGCTGAGAGGTACCCACGGAATTAAGCAATGCAACCCTTCCAGTGGTAATGATGGTTTAATGAGCTGCCCGCCCTACACCTGGCCTACGTGGAACCGCCCCTTTCTAACATGGGTCCCATGCATTTTTGCCACGTGCACCCCTGCAGCTCCCCTGCCTCTGCTTCTTTCCAACTCTAGCCCATCTCAGCCTGCCAGAGAGGATTTCTGTTGCTGTAGGATAGGGAAAAAATGTCAGGCTTTTCTGCCCTTCCGCCATTAGGATAGATGAGGAACCCTGTGGTCCTGAATGCATGCCTGATGGCGGGCACCTGGAGTGGATACACCTGAGTTTATAAGGGCGGCGTCGCGGGGACACCAGAAGAAGCCAAGAATGAACAGAAGCAGAGAAACTGAAAGAGAAGCCGAGAAAGAAGCAGCAAAAGCCGAGAGAGAAGCAGAGAAGGCCGGAGAGCCCAGATAAAGTGAAGACTTGCTGGGAGCTGGGAGGCCTGCCAGCCTCCCGGCCCACCAGCATCCTTGCCTGCTGTGTACCAGGCAAATCCCAATAAAAGCCTGTAAAAAAAACCACCGTGGGCTCCAGGACTCTCTGACTCCTCCTCTACCCGGTCTGCTGGATCAGAAAACCTGCACTGTGGTCCATTCCTGACCCTACAGTTGCCGACTAAGAACCCTAACAAATCACGACCTACATCTCAAATCTTGCTCAAAATGGAAGCCAGATCTCAGCCAAGGGTCTTGATTTTTATGATTAAAGCCTTTATTCGTTATCCACTCATGTATTCTCCTACCTAATCTTTTGGGTAACTGTTATGTGCCCGGCCCTGTTCTACACTCTGAGAAACAGCAGGGAAAATGCTCCCTGCCTTCATGGAATCTTCATCAGAACCTGGTGAGAAGATCATAACAGACCGATAATCACAAACGGCTAGAGTTCCAAATTGTGAGGACTGACGTGCAGGAAAGAATAGGTGGCTTTGTTGAAGATATATATATATTTTTTTAAAGATTTATTTTTATTTATTTATACAAGCACTGGGTACAGTCAGAAGCGCAGGAGGGTGAGAGAATTCACCAGAGTCAGAGCGGGGAGCAGAGCAGGCAGAAGGACCGAAGTGCACTGCTGAGGGGAGCAGCGGGCGGCAGGAGAGGTCTGTGCGCCATGAGGGACCCTCCTCCAGTGGCCGGGGAGCAGCCGGGGATTGAACTGGCGCTGCAGAGGCTGCGGGCAGCTTTGCAACCCAGCGCTCAACCGCTGCGCCACCGGGGAGGCCCTGTTGAAGATATTTTTAAAGAGATTTTTATTTTAGGCTGTGTGTAAGCAATTCCTTATCAGGGGAGCAGAATGAATTGAGAGACTAGGAGGGATTGTTGAAACCTCAGAGAGGCATCTGGCCTTTACTCCTCACCCAGGTGGAGGGACAAGGGCTGCTGTCTCTGTTACCTCTCCAGAAACACCTGGGAATCCAGCCTGTTTTTGATGGAACAAAAAAAAAAAAAAGTCCCTTTTTTCCTCCTGATGGAAACAAAGCATGAGAACCTCTTAACTATGAGGGACAGACTTCAAAAATGGTGCCAAGACTGGGAAGATGTGGAAAACATCTTCATAACCACATCTTCTGCTCCACCCTGAACACCTGGGCTCTGGGTTCAGCCCTCCAGGGTCACTAAAGACAGTGTGGGGGAGAATGAATTCACCAGGGAGCACGGGGGAGTAAGGACAGGCCTTCTGAAGGCTGCTCTTTCAGTGTGGGGGCTCTGGAAAAGCCGGTGCTCTCTTCATAACCATGGCCACATGGTGGGCACATTAGCGGGGACACAGAGCAGGCACTAGGCAGGAGTGAAGGGGCTCAGGGACAACCCCAGGAAATCCTAGAGAAAGGCTGGGGAGTCCTCCATAGAGGTTAACCCCCACAGGGTTAACTGTTACGCTAAGCATTTGGGTCTTTGACATCTGCAAGGGAGTCACAGATCCCCAAAACCAATAGCCTGAGTCACAGAACAACAGAGCTGGAAAATCATGTCTAATTATTGATTTCTAGACGAGGAAACTGAGGCCAAGAGAACTTGGCCAATATGTCCATGATCACGTGGGGGTTAATGGCAGAGCTGGAAGTCATACCTATGCCTCAAGCTCCAAGTAACTTTTTTTTTTAATCTCATGCTGCTTATTCTACTAGGTTCACCCTGAAATTCTCTTGATCTTGTCTCTCTTGTGGTGTCAAACCTGGGAAGGCAGAAGCTGACAGTCTCGCAAAGCACAATGCTCTCATCCGCAGGCGCCCCATCGCACTCCTGGGCGGAGATTCAGAACTCAGCTCAGCTGGACAGCTCCCACCTTCCTGTGGGGAGTCTCAAGTCCTTTGAATGGTTTCTGAGGAGTTGAGCAGCTTCAGGAAAGCAACAAAACCCCTCTTCTAGCTATCCGCCTTCATTACAGCGAGACAGTAGCCTTGGGGAGTGGCTTAGGGGGCAGGGCCTGCTGCCCCACTGATGGGAGGGGCCAAATAGAAGCCTCCTTTGTCGACCTCTGCGCTCTGGTCTTGCATTCAAGAGCGTGGGAGTGCTCACCCGGACCCAGCTCTCCTTACCTTTGGGTCCTCAGATCCTCTGTCCCCTTGCAACGAAGCTGCCGCGCTATGGTTGTGAGCAACAGTGACCTGTGTCCCTTGCTGACTGCAGCATTTTCCCTCTGCTGCAAGGGACATGGCAGCCCATGCTGAGAAGCTGGCGCACAAGATGAAGTGGTGACAAGATGGAAGAAAGCTGGCCTTGAAAGGTGACTTTGGATGAGCCAGCATTAAATCAGTAATGCTTGGGGTCACTTGTTGTGGCACCCAAACCTAGCCCATCCTGACTAATGCACACATCTCTTCACCATAGTCTAAAAGGTCATGGCTACACATAAAAAAAAATTTAAGGTGCTACTTTTGCAGGATATGTTTGTTCCTCAACCCAGCTGGCCTTACCCTCTGCTCTGGGCAGGGAGAGTGCCCC